>NC_060885.1:27408631-27426131 GCF_014805685.1 Silurus meridionalis | reverse complement strand
ACACTGTACACGCTACACACTTTGTACACATACACCATACATACACTATACCCACAACCATAGCACAGATGCTGCAGAAACACAAACTCTACACAATATAGACATTCATACACATTTATATTTAGCCACACCCACAAAACTCACAAAGCACACAGAGAAATGATGAAATACACGGAAAAAAAAGAGTCTCATGGATATTCACATCAGTATGTAATTAGTACATAATTACACACAGGAAATGTGAAAATGTGAAATAAGCAGACACTCGTGATCTCTACATTTGTTGCGTAACAAAGAGTTTATGAAAATGCACTTGTAATTATTTTGTATCTGTGTGAAAAACATGTGAAAACACCAGTTACATACATGTTAATGAAATGTGGTATATGTGTGTGTGTGTGTGTGTGTGTGTGTGCGGTCTGATCGAAAGCAGCTGTGCGGCGAGTGTTCAAAAAACAAACAAAACAAAAAAAAAATTAAGTATTAATTACTTATGCGAAATGAATTTTGAAAAGAAATTATGCTTCTGCACATTTCTTGTTGAGGATCAGGTCATAGGACGAGGGTCTCTGCAAACACACACACAAGAGCACGCACGTTACCAAAGTGCACCCTTCTGATTTGGGCTCTTCAGTAATGGGCTGTGCAGAACAAAGGAAATGACAGGCAATAAATGCAAACATCCATAATAAGGACCTGCACTGCCTTTTCTCTTCCCTAAAAAAAAACAGAGCGAGGGAACCTCTTCACTTTTTTCCATCCGTATCTAGTTGGAAATTGGAGCGCGCTGCAGGAAGGACAGACCCTCCATCATGTTTAATAGATGGGAACAGACGATGCGGCTTTAGAGCTTCCTTTGGCTGAGCTCGAACATAAAGCAATGCAGATGTGCAGCGAAAGAAGGGGGAAAAAAACAGAGAGAGGGAGAAATACAAGCGACTTATCTGTATCATTCCCTCTGCGGCTCTTGAGTTAAAGCCAAAGCTCTGAGCAGCTTGTGTATTGTGTAAGAGGAATGTGTGTTGTTGGTCATCAGGTGGTATGACAGTAAACACTGAGCTGATTTTACTACGTAATCGGACTGCCGCATAGTGAAGGTAATACTGAAACTTTGTCCACTTTACAATGTGGAGGAACAAGTTCTATAGTAAATTTTCAGTATAATGCCAGTTTAATATGTTATAATTAGTATCACTTGATTATATTCCTACAGCTTTATTGATTAGCATGAATTTTTATCTGTTTATAGTTGTTTATTGTCTTTCTGTTGTCGCTGATGTTTCTCTTTTTTTCCCCATTCTAAACCATCCAGAGGTTGTACCAGTTCCAGCTGTGTCCCACCATATGAAGATTTCAGACATTGGACTTTGAGGAAAAACAATGTCTTAATCAAGACGCAAAATAACATTCTACACATGCTGTTTCTCCATCAGTGAACATGAACTCTGGCATGGAGGAGTTGGTGTTGAATCTATAATGATCTCAAATCTTGAGCTTATGAGTAGCTCAGAAGCTCCAACTGAATGCAATCAATGATTTATAATCACACTCTTGGTGTCACCCAAATGAGAATGTGTTCTTCTTTTGAGTTTGTTTCCTCTTAAGGTTTTCTATATTGTGCCATCTGGGGGAGATTTTCCTTGCCAGGCTTGTTCATCAGGGATAAATACACATCATTTGAAATACAGATAGTCCCAGAGTTTTTTGATCTGACGCTAACAATAGCGATATGAAAAAACGGGAAGAATAGTAAAATTTTCGTGCACCGTTTTAATTTCGTATGATACATTGGGACGCTACCAAGATGTTTGCATCTCTCGCCTTGTAACATGCCTTACTCTTGCCAGCAGTCCTTTTATCGCCATTACCGGACACTGAAACAGAGCATGTCTTGGCTATGCCCTCAAAACCGCGAATTGCTGCCACATACATACAGTACAGACCAAAAGTTTGGACACACCTTCTCATTCAAAGAGTTTTCTTTATTTTCATGACTATGAAAATTGTAGAGTCACACTGAAGGCATCAAGGGCTATTTGACCAAGAAGGAGAGTGATGGGGTGCTGCGCCAGATGACCTGGCCTCCACAGTCACCGGACCTGAACCCAATCGAGATGGTTTAGGGGTGAGCTGGACCGCAGAGTGAAGGCAAAAGGGCCAACAAGTGCCAAGCATCTCTCGGGGGAACTCCTTCAAGACTGTTGGAAGACCATTTCAGGTGACTACCTCTTGAAGCTCATCAAGAGTGTGCAAAGCAGTAATCAAAGCAAAAGGTGACTTTGACGAACCTAGAATATTTTTCAGTTGTTTCACACTTTTTTGTTATGTATATAATTCCATATATAATTCCACATGTGTTAATTCATAGTTTTGATGCCTTCAGTGTGAATCTACAATTTTCATAGTCATGAAAATAAAGAAAACTCTTTGAATGAGAAGGTGTGTCCAAACTTTTGGTCTGTATTGTATATACACTGTAAATTGTATACTTCATGGTACTGTAAATTGCTTTATTTTGCTAAATTCTATACTGTAATTAGTTAAATTATTAACAAATGACAGTATACTTCCCCATACCGATCACCATTCTTCAAGAATCCCGGGTAAACTAGGCCACGTCTCGACTTACGTTATTTTCAAGTCACGATGGGGTAAACAGTATCCATCTCCATCATAATTTGGGGACTACCCGTATAAATGAATTCCGCTATAGATTCTGTAAAGATACTTTGAGGCTGTTGTTAAAAGTGCTTTAGAACAAAAAATATTGGAATTGAATTGAATTATAGTGGCTGAAAAGCTCACAATATTAAAAAAAGTTTTTTGTCCTCAGTTTTTTATCCTGAGGATGTTGGCAAAAAATGACCTCAGACTGTTAAAAAAGCACTAAAACTAGGGTCTCCTTCCCTAAATGTTACAGACAACGACAGCATCAAAGATTTAGACAAGTTTTTATATCATTACACCGAATATGAATTCTGTACACCTTCTGACCAATCAGAATCTGTGAACCTGATGTGACATGACCAAGTTGTTATTGGTGTTGTGTAAGATGTCAGATCGTTAAATAAACATGGATGTGTGGTCATGATCTTTATCAGGACAGATCGAGTTTGTTTGTGTCGAGCCTTATCTCTAATTTTGTTTATGGAGTCTTCTGCTTGAAAGCAGTAAGCGTATAGATAGGGGCTGATCAGTAAACGTCTAGCTGGCCTTTTCACGTGTTATTCGTTTGATTATATGGAGAGCTGACTGCTCGGTGAACAATCTGCCAGCATCATGTTTAAGTGGTGCGCAGAGAAAGCACTTCACAGCCATTAGGTTCTCATCGGCCCAGAAACGCTTTCTAAACAGCTTAATAAACTCCGGCGCTCACTCTTGAAGCCTGAGTAGCGTTCCATCCGGCGTTAATGTCAAGCCGAAAAAAGCCCTTTTCAAAGCGACCGGCGGCTTTGTTTGTCGGCCCGGTCATACATCAGGGCCAGAGGAATGTTTACCCTGCCACTGAAACTCAAACAGAACGTGTTAAACACTTAGTGACCACCCAGGCGCTCAGTGCCTCATGCCGCTTCTGCCTTCAGCCACGCAATTAACGCGCCAGCCCAGGCTTTTAAGACTTTAAACAAGGTTGCGAAAGAAAATAACGATGACATCGAGTGCGGTTGAGAGGTTTCAGGCTCCAGGGTAGTCGCGGGTCCGCGTCGCTAATCATTCATCATTTCAGCCGAGAAAAGAGGCAGAAGGAGCAGCTGTGGAGGCAAACACACACACAGCTTTCAGCGCATCTTTGATCCTTCAGAGGTCCTTTTTCTTTTTTTGCCATTTGGTTGTCCGGAAGGTTCGCACCGTTGTCCCTAGCCTCGCCCTGCCCAAAAGTGTATAAACGAGCATAAAAAAATTTAACACAGCCAAAGAAAGAACAGCATTTCCCAGAGCATTTGGCGGCTCCAGGGATTCCAAACACTGCTGGAGAAGTGATCAGCTCCGCGGACAACATTATTAATAATGACATTAATAATTGCTCAGACCTGGTACACGCATTATGCCGAAAAGGGGGAGGGGTGGAGGATAAGGGGGGGTGGTAATGGAAATCCAGTATTTGTTAGAAATAGAAGTTCGCCAAAAAGCGGTGTGTGGTAAACTGCATGCGTTCAGGTTCAAAAGTTTCCTCTAGGAGAAGGTGAAACCTGCCAAACCTGCAGTGGCACTGATGTTAATAATGCATTATATTCCAGTCTTCTTATTGTGATAATTAGTCTACTATTCTACCAGTCCAGTCTATCTGTACAGGTACTGGTAATGATGTGGTTTACAGGGACCCTATCCAAATTCTAAGGTCTGGTGAGGGACTTTGTACTGTTACTCGGCCCTCTAGCCAAAACTTTGGATTGGTTGGATTCAGGATTTTTTTTCTGTTTTTTTATGACAAATGATTTGTCAAATGCTGCACAATGGCTGTGCAACAAGGAAATGTAAAAATTTTGTTTAATTTCTTGCTTTTTTTACAACAAAAACATGCCAGATTTCTACACTAATGAACGTGTGAAACCCCTGTTGCAATAAATTCAGTAATGCTTGTAATGCACCTGATGAAAAAAGTGATGTGTGTGTGTGTGTGTGTGTGTGTGTGTGTGTGTGTATGTGTGTGTGTGTGTGTGTGTGTGTGTGTGTGTGACCAGTGTGTTAACAGGCTAAAGGGTGGGATTAATGCTCCTAACTTTTACATGAGACATCAATCAAAATTGCTCTTGTATTTTTTTCCCTGTTCTTCCAGTAAACTCTGCTCCACTGAATAAAGATAAAGCTGAGGCCAAAGAGTCCAACGCTTTCACATGAATCAGATCCAGGAGAAAAAAAAAAATTCAAATCCAAAGCCCAACCCTTTTTTTCGGCCCTGGTTCATCTCAGGCAAGAGAACAACATGAGGATTTGATCCAGCGTCTCTGCTGGGGATTTCGCTCGTCCATCTCCGTTCACTCAGAGTTGCTAATCTGTCTCCGGGGAGCCGTAGATGAGCAGGGGAGGGAAGCGGAGCAGCACCAACCAAAATAAACACTCTCCATGACAGGGAACAGGTTAGCCTTAGCATCGCATGGACACAGAGCTCAGAAAAACACAAGACAAAAAAAAACACACCCCCACTAATCAAATCGCATCCCTCACCGAGGTGTGTCACAGAGTGGCGGTTCGCTAACGGGCTAATGAAGTCGTTGTTAGCACTGAGTGAACTAGCAGAGCCGTCATTTCCCACACCGCTTAGCAAACTATCGGTTTGACCTTAGCACTTTTCCTAAAGGGTTTTTCTTTCTTTTTTTGATTCATCGTTAGGAACTTCCTCGAGGCTCTCCGAGTCTTAAGTGCTTTTCCGTACAGAAACCGCTAAAGACATTTTCATTCTTACAGGGGAAAAAAAGGAAGCAAAGGGATGAGATGGGTAAAGGATCGAGTTTAATGACATGTGGTCAGTTTAATCCACAGGATTTATGAATGTCATATAGAAACACGTACGCGGAAGGAGACAATAAGATCGCACATCGATTAAAAATGAATTAACAGCAGACTTTGTACATCATGTTACATTACACCATAGTTAGCGCTGAAGAATTCTGGCTCCTGATTGGCCAGAAGATTGTTTCAGCTTCTGTAAGGAAACGCATGTATAAGTGACTGGTTTGAATCAACACACTCATTTTTATATGTTTCTATAGCAAAAGCTCACACACTTGAAGTTTTTAGCAGATCGCATGCGTAAACACTTGTTGAAGGAGTGTCCAGTTTCAACACTTTAGCTAGCTGTAATTTTGTCATTTTCAGGACACATTTTGTGTATTTTGGTTCCTTGCTAACATGACTAGTTTTTAACTTTGACTGAAAGAGCAACTGTTTCTAGCTGCTATATTTTGCATAAGAACATGTGGGACTTTTTCCACAGATGTTCCACTAGTGTAAATGTAACTATAAACTAAAAAAATATATTTAATGTCACCAACACATGCAACAGGGAAAAAAACATTTCACACACAAATACACTGGGCAAGGGGTGTGGCCTAAGTGGGCAGAATTATGTGACAGTGAATTTGGTTCATCAGGTGTTTGTCTTCTTGTTCTGTTTTGAACAGTACTTCTAAAAATACAGACGAGAGCAAATGTTTACGCACCGTTAGCACATTAACCACAGAACCATGGTGTGTATTTAGTTTTTAATATTGTAGTGAAGGGAAGTTGCTGGACAAAAGGGAGTCTGTCCAAAAGTCTGTACCCCCCCTTCTTAATGTACACGTGCTGTAGCTGGTGTCTCTCTGGATTTCCAGCTGCCTCCATCTTCTTAAAAACAGCTTCTGGATCCTATCGCTTGTAATATTCAGTCCCTCCACCCACCTTTAACACTTTGCACATTCTTTCTAGAACATCTGTTGTAACTCAGATATATCACATGTCTCTCTCTCGATCTCTTGCTCACACTCACACACTCACACACACACACACACACACACACACACACACACACACACACAAGGCCTTATGCAGATCGGATCTGAAGACAAAAAAAAAAACTTTTGTTGTGTTGTTTTTCCTCGGGGTAGTTGTGTCATTTCTAAAGTAAGAAGTAAGAAAGAACAAAAGAAAACAAATAGATGGATGGAAAAGAAAGAAAGAAAGAAAGAAAGAAAGAAAGAAAGAAAGAAAGAAAGAAAGAAAGAAAGAAAGAAAGAAAGCTACACATCGATAAATGAAAGAAGAAAGGACTGATAGATGGATGAAACTGACAGTTGTAATAAAGAAGACATCTAGTAGAAAGAAATAAAAGTAAAGGAAATAAGGAAAGAAAGAAAGAAAGAAAGAAAGAAAGAAAGAAAGAAAGAAAGAAAGAAAGAAAGGACAGTTGTGTTTTTTTCCTCATGTGGGATGTTGTCTTGTTCTAAATGTTTTTAAAACAAATTTCTGAAGTAAGAAAGAACAAAAAAAAAAAGAATGGATGGATCAATGGATGGATGGATGGATAAATAAAAAGAAGAAAGAAAGAAAGAAAGAAAGAAAGAAAGAAAGAAAGAAAGAAAGAAAGAAAGAAAGAAAGAAAAGAAAGGAAAGTTACAAGAAACAAATGAAAGAAACAACAGATGAAATGAAGAAATGGAGTAGAGAGAAAGAGAGAAAGAATGAAAGAAGGTTGTTGAATGAATGGATAGGAGAAAAAAGAAAGAAATCTACACAGAACAAATGAAAAATGAAAGAAAGGACAGATAGATGGATGGATGGATGGATGAATGGACAGATGTAATAAAAAGAAATGAAGTAGAAAAAGAAGGAATGAAGGAAAGTTGCTGTGTTGTTTCTTTGTTGTTTGTGTGGTTTGTTGTCTGGTTCTGAACGTTTCTGGATTAACTGGAACTCTTGTTAAAACTAAAATATCATTTTCCTTTGACCCGTTCAAAATATGAATAAAGTATGAACATTTGTGGCAGTGATAACATTGATGCTGATGTGGATCTTCTGAGCTGAAGTACAGAAAGAAAGGAGTCCGGAGTCCACGTTGGCTTTATTGAGTTTGTGGGGCTTTTCTGGAATCATCTGAAGTCCTTCTGCTGCTATTTTTAATCATTCCTGTTGCGCGTTAGAAGCAGCTTGCATACTCTTTGTCATGACCTCAAGTCACATCTGGCTTCCTGGCCTTTACCGGAGCGGCTTGGCGTTTTTATGGACTCCTCCGGCGTGCGGTTGTACAGATGAGGTACGCCGCTCGGAGAGTAACCACCTCGAATGTTTCCCTAGAGTGCACTCTTTTAAAACACACTCGCATAAACCTGAGAGCAGCTCATGAGCCGTGCGTCCCCACATCTCCCTCCACGAGCGATGAGGGAGGATCCTCACCGATGATTTGGGTGTTTCTGGGTTTTTCTTGGCTGTTCCCGTGACTCCGTCTTTTTCTTTTTTTTTCCGCTGCCACGGACGACTAGCGAATGCTTGCCGAGAAACTGAGAGATTCGCAGGTTATGGGAAATGATGCATGGGTCATTAGGACCGGCTCCAGTCCTCATCCCTCCCTGCTGATGCATTACAGAGTGATTAGTGAGAGAAATCTGTCTTTCGCGTGGACAATCCGATAAAAACACTCCGCCTCGCCAGGGAGGAAGCGCCGTTCTGTCCCTCCGTCCGTACGCATGCTGTATGTGTACGCCAGTCTGTAGGCTCGGGGGATCACACAAGAATTAGGAGGAATTACCGAATTAGGTATCATGAGGCATCGGCAAAAAAAACTAGTGCAGAGGAGTCGCTCTCGCAATTACCACTGGAGAACACCGGCTTTTCATGAAGGGGGGATGTGGGCAATGTTCTTCCCTCTTTACCTCAAATACACTTCTGTTCATGTGCAGACTTTCCAGTCTCCTGTGTCCGACCATCACTCGTTCACTTTCACACCACAGCAATAAGGATCAGGAGGAGGAGTCTGACTCCATACACCCATTACACTCCTCTCCTCATTCAGGACACAGATGAACTTCCACAATCGCATCTGTACATACATTAACATCACTGTTTCTATGAATGGATGGATAGATGGAAGAGAATGGTGAAAGGAAGAAAGAAAAGAAAGATAGCTGGATAAAAGAATGAAAGCTACACAGAACAAATAAAAGACAGAAAGGACTGATAGATCGATGAACAAATGAATGTAAACAAGAAGACATGGAGAAAAGAGAGATACTTTTTTTACATCTTTTATTTGACACACGGCATGTTATATACCATATAAGATTTTCATTGGAAGCGATGAGGATGGATAGGATTAAAATAAGTTTATTAGAGGGCATGTGCAAAGGAGGAACATGGGGTATATTGGTAGGAGAATGCAGAGGATGGAGCCGCCATGAAGGAGGAAAATAGGAAGGCCAAAAAAGGATGTGGTAAACAAAAACATGCAGGTGGTTGGTTTGAAAGAGGCAGATGTAAAGGACAGAGTGATCCCAGCCAATATAGCTGTACAACCAGTGCGCTCTTAGTGCCGCTCCAAAGCCCAGATAAATAGGGAGGGTTGTGTTAGGAAAGACATTCAGCATAAAAAATGTGCCAAATCTAATATGCGGATCACGACCGCCACCAACGACCAACGACCGCCACAGGTATTGTTAGCCAACAGGGTAAATTGTAAATTGGGCTTCAACAGAAAGGTTTTTCTGCCTCTTGATGTTCTTAGAAACTCCTTGATGTGTTCAGCACTATAAAACACATTCAATGGTTATTCCTAGGAGTCTAGATTGAAAACTGAATCAGACATTGTGTCTTCACTGTCTGACTTTATTTCATCTATCTTTACATCTTGCATTGCCTGCTTTTTGCCTTGTCCCTTTACATTGTTTCTATCTTTTGGTTGGTACTTTGAACAGGGACTTGTCTTCCATCTCCATGTCCACCTTGCACTGGTCTCCTGGCGACAGCTCTGCACCCATGCCTGCCTCTGCTAGCGCAGGTGCTCCAGCACTGCTCCAGAGTCCACTGTGAATTTATTAGTTTTGCACAGTTTCTCCTGAACCAGTCCCATCTAACAGGGCTTCATACGGTCCAGTTCAGCCAAGCAGGGCTTCTCCAGGACCGGTTCGGCCAGGCAGGGCTTTTAACTGTCCAGTTAATGTGAGCAGGGTTTTTCCGGGTTCAGTTCGGCTGAGCAGGGCTTCTCTGGGGTGGGTGTCACTAGTGGACCTCTGTGCTGCAGTCTGAGCTTGGGGTTTACCCTCCCTAGGCCCTGGTGCAGCACCAGTTGTGGGACTTTCAGCAGCTGGCCAAACTGTAGCTGCAGGGGGAACGGCTCCAGCAGACTCAGCTGCATCCTACCCCACTCATTTGGAAACACCGGGGTTACTCTGTCTTTCAGGACAGGTGCGAACAAGGTGCCCGATTTGACCACATTTGAAACATTTCATTTCAGCATCAGTGAATACAAAGATGTAGTCAAATACCTCAATTGTCAAGACCTTTATTCAGACCTAAAAAAACTTTTTTATTAAAAGACAGTAAGTGCTTTACCAGTGAGGACTTACAGCTGAGGGGGGATTTTCTTCATGGGGGAGTTGGTTTGCCGTACAGAGACAGCTCTATCACAATTGCCTCATCACTAATAAAAGAAGGGACACTGGACAGCATGAATTTTTTTTGCAGGAGAACTGAGAGACAATATTCCAATACCCCACCACAGCTCCAATTGCTAACACACTCTCCTCTACACTGGCCCCGCACACCACCCACATATCATGCCAGCGGGTCAAACTTTCACACAGCCTTGCGCTCAGAGACATTTATATTTACATTTACGGCATTTAGCAGACGCCCTAATCCAGATCGACGTACAAAAGTGCTTTAAATCTCTAGTTATGAATAAATCTACACTGGTATGCCAGATTACAAACTTAATATAAATATAACTTCATGTTGCACACACACACACACACAAACACACACACACACCCTTGTGCATGTGCGCACAGGCACACTAATACACACACATACACACATTAGATTATTCTGAGATGTTTTACGGACAAAATTGCGGAAAAAAACCCTGATGATGAATGGATAAACAGAAAGATGTAATAAAGAAGGCATTGGGTAGAGAGAGAGAGAGAGAGAGAGAGAGAGAGAGAGAGAGAGAGAAGTGGATGTACCAGACTAGCTAGAGTAAGCAATAAGGAGAGAGTGGTGTACACTCACTTTTGTAGCAGCTTGAGATAAATGGAGATTTATTATCGTGTACTGCAGTAAAATCTTATGAGTTCAGGTGTAAAATTACACACATTACTATTACCATTAACCAGCAAACACAACAACAGCTAGACTCTCTCTCTCTCTCTCTCTCTCTCTCTCTCTCTCTCTCTCTATATATATATATATATATATATATATATATATATATATATATATATATATATATATATATCTTTTTCTCTCTCTCGGTGTCTGCTGCCAGGAGAGGGAGAATGACAGCATCTGCTTTTTCTCTCTGTGATATCTGGCCGTTTCACGCATTCTGAAGTTGGGACTCGGCCAAACTTCTGTGTCCTCGGTTTCCTCTTCTTCCATGCAGATGTGAGCTTTAACAAAACAGGTAAGACGTCGCGGTGGTTAGCGCTACACTGTGGTGTGCTGGGAACACACAACTCAACACACGAAAACAGATCATAGATGATGCTAGCTAACTCCACCCCCTCACCTAAACATCTGCCATTTTGTTGCATGTACACATGTAGTGTTTACACGTTTCACTACACAAACTCTAACTTTACACCTAACCATACACAAACTCTAACATTATACCTAACCATACACAAACTTTAACATTATACCTTACATTACACAAACTCTAAAAGTACACCTTAATCTACAAAAACTCTAACATTACATGTTTCACTACACAAACTCTAACTTTACACCTAAACATACACAAACTCTAACTTTACACCTTACATTACACAAACTCTAGATGTAAACCTTACACTACACAAACTCTAACTTCATACCTAGCACAACACAAGCTCTAACTTTACACGCTACACTACACAAACTCTTTTACACCAGACACTAAGCAAATTTTAACTTTATACCTTACACAACACAATCTCTAACATCCTCTTCTTCTTCTTCTTTTAGCTTCTCCCATTTGGGGTCGCCACAGCGGATCATCCATCCCCACAACCCCCTGTCCTCTACATCTGCCTCTGTCACACCAAGTACCTGCATGTCTTTCTTCACAACATCCATGAACCTCCTCCTTGGCCTTTCTTGTTTCCTCCTCCCTGGTGGCTCCATCCTCTGTCTCCAAAATGTCATACATAGGACAACACCACAGTCCTATAAACTTTCCCTTTCACTCTTGCAGATACTCTTCTATCACAAATCACTCCTGCCACTCTTCTTCACCCACTACACCCTGCCTGCACTCTTTTCTTCACTTCTCTAAAACACTCTCCATTACTTTGCACTGTTGACCCCAGGTACCTGAACTCCTCCACCTTCTCCACTTCTTCTCCCTGCAACCGCACCATTCCACTGCCCTCCCTCTCATTCACACACTTGTACTGTGTCTTACTCCTACTGACTTTTATTCCGCTTCTCTCCAGCGCATATCTCCACCTCTCCAGGATCTTCTCAACCTGCTCCCTACTCTCACCACAAATAACAATTTCATCCGCAAACATCATAGTCCAGGGAGACTCCTGTCTGACCTCATCAGTCAACCTGTCCATCGCCACTGCAAACAGGAAAGCGCTCAGAGACGATCCTTGATGCAGTCCAACTTCCACCTTGAACCAGTCTGTTGTTCCTATTGCACACTTAACTGCTGTCACACTGTCCTCATCCTCATACATGTCCTGCACCACCCTCACATACTTCTCTGCCACACCTGACTTCCTCATACAATACCACAACTCCTCTTTTGGCACCCTGTCATACGCTTTCTCTAAATCCACAAACACGCAATGCAACTCCTTCTGACCTTCTCTATACTTCTCTATCAACATTCTCAAAGCAAATAATGCATCTGTGGTGCTCTTCCTCAGCATGTTACCATACTGTTGCTCACAGATGGTCACCTCTTCTCTCAGCCTGGCTTCCACTACTCTTTTTCATAACTTCATGGTGTTACTGATCAACTTAATGCCCCTGTAGTTACTGCAGGTCTGCACATCTCCCTTATACTTAAAAACCGGTACCAGCATACTCCTTCTCCATTCCTCAGGCATCCTCTCACCTTCCAGAATCTTGTTGAACAATCTTGTTAAAAACTACATTGCTATCTCTCCTGAACATTTCCACGCTTCTACCGGTATGTCATCTGGTCCTAGTGACTTTCCACTCTTCATCCTCCTAATAGCTGCTCTCACTTCGTCCTTACTAATCATATCCACTTCCTGCATCACCATCTCCACACCATCCAACCTTCTTTCTCTCTAATGTTTCTTGTTCATCAGCTGCTCAAAATACTCCCTCCATCTTCTCAACACACACTCCTCACTAGTCAACACATTTCCATCTCCATCCTTTATTGCTCTAACTTGCAGAACATCCTTCCCAGCACAGTCCCTCTGTCTGGCAAATCTGTACAAATCCTTTTCTTCTTCCTTAGTGTTCTTATACAGCTCCTCATATGCCTTCTCCTTGGCTTTCGCCACATCCCTCTTTACCTGCTGCCACATCTCCTTGTACTTCTGCCTACTTTTCTCATTTCTCTGTCGATCCCAATTCTGTTTTGCCAACCTCTTTCTCCTTATGCTGTCCTGCACTTCCTAATTTCACCACCATGTCTCTTTGTCTTCCTTTCTATTTCCAGATGTCACACCAAGTACCTTTCTAGCTGTCTCCCTTATCACTTCTGCAGTAGTTGCCCAATTATCCAACACCTCCTCCTCCTTTGGCCAACAGTAGCACAATTTCCACCGGTACCCTGTAGGCTAACGATACCTGTGGCAGTCGTTGTTAACCCGGGCCTTGACCGATCCGGTATGAAATTCTTATTCGTGATCCGCATATTCGATTTGGCACGTTTTAAGCTGGATGCCCTTCCTAATGCAACCCTCCCCATTTATCCGGGCTTGGGACCGGCACTAAGAGTGCACTGGCTTGTGCAACCATAATGGCTGGGTTAACACAAGCTCTTACTTTACACATGACACTAAACAATTTCTAACTCTACACCTTACACTACACAAACTCTTACTTTACACCTTACACAACACAAGCTCTAACTTTACACGTTACACTACACAAACTCTAACTTTACATGACACTATACAAACTCTAACTTTAAAGCTTATACTACACAAACTCTTTTACACCTGACATTAAACAAATCCTAGCTTCACACCTTACATTAAACAAATTCTAACGTTACACAATAAACAACAATTATATAAAACATTTACATAATGGATTTAATTTGTGCTAAAGTGAAGTTTAAATTTAAACTTTGTGTATATGTGAGTGTGTGTGGATTCTCTACAGGACATATTGTAAATATACACTTAATGTAAAAGTTTAGATGATTAAGTATTATGCTGTGCTGAGTAATGATTACCATGATGTGCAGACACACAGAAACACACACACACATACACACACACACACACACACACACACACACAAAAATCGTGAACAGTGTGGAGGTGTGTGTGTGTGTGTGTGCAAGTCTACAGTGGCTGTAAAGAGGAATTTATTGTCATAACACTGTGAATCTGACATTAAACGGCCGGATGCATCCTAAGTGTCCTCTATAAAATAGTGTGTGTGTGTGTGTGTGTGTGTGTGTGTGTGTGTGTGTGTGTGTGTGTGTGTGTGCATCTCTCTCTCTCTCTCTCTCTCTCTCTCTCTCTCTCCCACTGTCTGTGGTGTGTCCAGGTCAGGGTTTATTTAACACTCGTGTCCTTTTCACCTCAACTGCTTCCATTCACTCACATTTTGCAGAGATGTATTTGTTTTATTTCCTTCCTCTCTCTCTCTCTCTCTCTCTCTCTCTCTCTCTCTCTCTCTCTCTCTGTTTCTTCTTTATACTCAAGAGGCATGGCCTATATACCTGTCAGTAAAACCAGAGGGGGGCGTGGCCTTTGTGCCTGTTAGTGACAAAGAAGGGGGTGTGGCATGTGTACCTGTCATTAACACTAAATGGGCATGACCTATATACTTGTCAGTTACACTGAAGGGACATGACCTAAGTGCTTATCAGTTACACCAAAGGAGGCATGGCCTATGTATCTGTCAGTTACACAGAAGGTGGTGTTGCCTATGTAACTATGAGTTACACTAAAGAAGGTGTGGCTTATGTAACTGTAACTGTTAGTCACAATGAATGAGTTGTGACCTCTGATTGTCTAAATTAACTTGTTTTCTGTTGTAACTTGTTTAGAAGTGAGTTTATATCAGTGATGGAGGCTGATGTATTAAAATCTTCTTTAACTTTTACCTTAAATTCATCTGTGTTCTACAAGCACACACACACATTTTGTGTAAGACATCAGGAGGTTGGAGACGAACTCATCCTCCGCCCGCTGTGAGCAACTTTATTGGTCTGGATAATATTGACTCAACTTTGAGTTCCATCATATCAAACTTAAATGGTGTTTGTGCAGAACTGAGTGAGATGGAGGGATTTATGAAAGTGTTTGTGTGACAGACACACACACGATCACAGGAGAAACGTTTCCCAGAACTGGTGTTGGAGCAGCAGGTTCTGCTCATAACGTTCATTCCAACTCCTGGAGTCTTCCTTGTCTGCTAGAAAGTGGATTGATACAGATCTGCACTGCGCTGTAGCAAACATCACAAGCAAACTTAAGATGATGGACCTTTAGGCATTATTCAGAAATCTGATACGATATTTAAAGAACCTTTGAGGAACCTGTATATTTCTAGCAATGGTTCCATCAAGACTTTGATTGTAGAACTCAATCCTCCTTTAGTAACAATTAACACACAATCTGAAGTGGATTATTTTCCTATACAGTGGAACCCCGTTGTATGAGCATAATTCGTTCTTGTAAAATTGCTCGTGTGTCCATTTGCTCGTATGTTCGAACTAATTTTCCCCATAGGAATGAATGTAAAAGCGGTTTAATCCGTTCCGAGATCTCATCCGATCGCCTATTTCTGCACTTAAAAGGTATTTGTAGCCTATTTTTGAAAACAAATACACCGCAAATTACCGTAATATAAACATAATTTAATGTTCTCTATTCTCTGTCTTTTAGTGTCAGTGCCACTCGGTCCTGCTTCTTGATCATCACTTCTCGATCATTTAGTGAAGAAGGAGTCGATATTTTTTTGTCTTTGACGATTTTTCAGGACATTCCTGAAGTAGGACATGGTGTCATTTAAATGGTCAATAGAATAAACAGATGCCATTTTATTTGGATGATGAAGTTCAATAAAATTTTGCACCTCGTTCCACATGCCACAAATTCTTTTTATTTCTGCCGTCGAAAGTTTCTCCTCAACTACTTCCTCTTCCTCTTCTTTTTCTGCAACTTATCTTGCTCCTCTTTTTTTCAAATCTTCCGTAGAGTGTTTTTCTTTGTGGGAATCTAATAATTCAACCACATCATCTTCATTAACTTCTAAGCCGAGCGCAATGCCTATTTTAACTATGTCATCGATCAGCGCTTCTTCATCGGCATCTTCAAATCCTTCGAAATCTCGCTCCGGTACAGCATCAGGCAACATTTTTCTCCATGATGAGTTAAAAACCCTATAACTCAGCTGTTTCCATGCTCTGGCTATTAAACAAACACAGTTAAAAATATTAAAATGATCATTCCAAAAATCTTTAAAAGTCAAGCAGGTGTCTGATGTTACCTCAAAACATTTTTGGAACATGTATTTGGTGTAAAGTTTCTTAAAATTCGCTATGACTTGCTGGTCCATAGGCTGTATGAGCGATGTAGTGTTCGGTGGTAGAAACTTGACTGTAATGAAGTCAAACTCGTCCTGGATTATTTGTTCCAACTCTTGAGGTGACAAGATGCGTTGTCGAGGAGAAGAATACATTTCCTTGGCAAGTTTCTGTCCTTTAAGTATTTCTCAATTTCATTTGCGCAGACGAGGCGCAACCACTCCATGAAGAGAGCCCTTGTTCCCCAGGCTTTTGCATTCGATCTCCACATAACAGGCAAATTTTCTTTGACGACCTTATGTTGTTTCAATGCTTTAGGGTTTTCCGAATGGTAGATCAGCATGGGCTTAATTCTGCAGTCACCACTGGCATTAGCGCAAAACACGAGAGTAAGCCTGTCTTTTATAGGCTTATGACCAGGCAAAGACTTTTCCTCCTTCGTTATGTATGTTCTATTTGGCATTTTTTTCCAAAATAGTCTAGTTTCATCAACGGTGAAAATTTGCTGTGGAACATAACCCTCCTTCTTCACGAATTTGTTAAATTCCTTAACGAATGCATCTGCTTCCTTCTGGTTTGTACTAGAAGCTTCGCCATGTCTTGTCACGTTGTGGATGCCAGTCCTTTTCTTAAATCGATCAAACCAGCCTCTGCTACCGGTAAACTGGACAGTTTCATCACTTGTACCAGGAGCATCTTTTACTAAATCGGCATAAAGTGTCTAGCTTTCTCTTGTATGATAGGCTCATTTATACTGTCACCTGCAATCTGCCTTTCCTTTATCCAGATCAAAAGCAACTTCTCCATATCTTCAATAGTCTGGGATCTTTTCTTGTTTCCAATAATTGTCATACCTTTGGACAAATTTGCTTCTTTGACCTTCTCTTTATTTTTCACTATGGTGCTTATGGTAGAGCTAGACATCCCATAATGCTGACACAGGTCACAGGTCACCACGCTCATACTTTTCCACTGTTTCCTTCTTTGTTTCAATCGTAATTCTCTTTACCTTCTTTTTCTTTGCACCATCGCTGATTTTCTTAGGAGACATTTTAAGATTTCTAGTGAAATAAAAATAACACTAAAGAAATCTTTTGCGGACAGCCACTGAGTGACACAAGATCAACTAAG
>NC_060885.1:27376131-27403631 GCF_014805685.1 Silurus meridionalis | reverse complement strand
ATCTAAACCTTACACATTGTTTAGCGCAATGTTAACTAAATGATTTATCTAATGCTATTCTCTGATCCAGGTTGGTGTTTAATTTTTGGTTTTGGTGCTAAATAAAAACATTTATATTTAAATACATGTTACCAAAACTTCATGCTAGTGTCCTGTAGGTGACGGTTATGCTGTGCAGTTTTAAGTGTTTTTGTGTTATTTTTATGTAAAGTACAATGCAACTTGAAAATATTTTCACTTTTCTTCAGCTTTGAAACCAATTAATGACGCGTTCAGCATCACCTTGCTCGCTTCGCTACGCCCCATCGCCTCCATCCATCACGTTCCTTCAATCTTTGTGTCGTTCCTGTCCTGTGTCTCCTGTTCCTGGCTCATCTGGCAGGTGAATGTTTTCATAAGCGATTAAATGCAGCGCCATCAAACTTTTTTGTTTAAATATTTGCTGCTGTGGCAAGCAATCAAGCTAAATACAGACCTCTGCATTTTCTAATTAGAGTCTCATGTCCCCTGTTGGATTCCCGGTGTCCTTATCTGTGCTGGCTAATCGCTACGAACACACCGCACCGCTGCCTAGCGTGTTAAAGTGGACCTTGGCGCTCTGGGATGATAAAGAAACTGGCCAAATATTTCCTTTACAGAAACTTTCCCCACTTCCACACACACATAAATACAAAACATGGGGTAAATGGTGGTAAGGGTCAGGATTCTGAACTGGAATCTTTCTCTCTCTCTCTCGTTCTTTCTCTCTCTCTTTCTCTTTCTCCCCCTTACACTGAGAGAAACAAGTGTTTTTTTCCCAGATGTAGCCATGAGTTGTATTTGAAACAGATCTATCGTTTGACCTTATCACAAGCGCTCTCGACCCCTTCAGCTAGCCACCGATATCCATCTCCCCGCCACCACAATTTTTTTTTTTTTTTTTCCAGAATTTTTTTTTTTCAAATTAGCGCAGAGGAAATGATTCATTTAGGGAGAATGATATCGGGAAAAGTGTTGTTTTTAAAAGCTAAAAAAGCCTCAGACTCATATCCTTATCTGTCTGAAGCGGGCTTTTAGGGGCGTATCGGGTTAGCGCTCGACGGGACGCAGATCGGGTTGAGGCAGCAAGGTGGCGAGGTGGGGCGTCCCAGCAAAACAAATACGGCGTGTAACTCCGTCTGCTCTCAGCGCTTGTAAAGCAGGACGAATTACTGAGTAACTGGAGACTGGCAGGCAGGTCTGTAAAAGATAAACATTTCAAAGTGAACACAGATGTGAGTGCCATCAAACATCCGAGTGCTCCTGCCCCTCCCCCAACGCCGCTCTCTCTCGCTCTCGGCCTTTCTCGAAAGAGAATCATAATTTGAAATGCGATTAGGCAAATATTGTCTTTAACAATTTACCCCTTGTTACATGATGCACTTTTTTTTTATGCTAGCCACTAGCTCCTATCCAGAAGCCTTGCATTCAGAGTGGAATTATTTTTCGTTCTGATTTTATGACAAAATTGCACTAATCAGCGTGAAGTGCAAATAAGCTCCGTGATGACCTTTGACCCCTCTCTCCCTGTTTACGCCATAGTCATTTCATGCCTCTCATGTGCAAATCACTTCCTGGCAACTTTTTTTGCAACAACTTTTTTCCTTCTCTTGAGTGAGTCTGAAATAATATGCAAATGACAAACTTTTTTTAATCCAATTTAATTGTGTATATAGAGTCACTATCAGGAGTGTCTCTTGGTCTCTTCTTGCCTGTTGGCTGATATGCAAATAAGCAACTCGTAAAAAAATTTACTGTGAGAGTTTTTAAGGGCTGTTTTTCACGCTGCACATGTCTTCGGTGCCATGTTTTGCCGTACGTGTTAGTACACGTGAATAGAGCTTTAAAGAAGATGCAGGTTATCTGACAGGTCACGCTTCCAGGTCAAAGATGACATCCTGAAGGAAGGAAAGCAACAGTAGAAAAGTGTATCGGCTGATCTGTTTGTCCTGCAGATGTTCCTGCTTATATAATGAAATAAAAAAGGAAAAAGGAAAAATATTTGGATAAAAAAACAAACATAATTCAGGTGAAATTAATGTCTGGTTGGGTGCTTGGTTGTAGGTAAGCAAGTTGTTTTAGATGAAACTGGTGTCTGGACGCTGAGCTGAGCTAGCAAGGAGGCTAGACAGTAGGCTACACCTTATAACCTTCTCTAATTGGTTTTTTCATAGTTAGCAAAGGATGCAGGTGAAACTGGTGTCTGGAAGCTTGATGAGCCATGTGTGATGAGAGGAGAACTAAAGAAGCAAAGGCTGGAAACTGGACACTACCTAAGGACTGTGCCAGGAGTTTCTCACTTATACCTGATCATTTCATTTCATTTTATTTTCGCACCAGCATACGTTTCTTCAGCATCCTTAAGCAGAACTTCATGAAGCAAAAAGGAAAGTATGATGATCAAAAATGACTTGTTTGAATGTTGTGGCTTTGCTGTTTACACTCCAACTGCTTTCTGGCTTGAATATAAAACATACCACTTTATAATCCCGACTGAATCGTACGAATTGATGGAAGACATGGTTCTGCTAAAATCTGATTGGCTGGTTTTGTGGTGCGTAACTCAGACCCACAACTCATGGTTCCCCAAACTACACCATTCCCCCTCTTCCCCCTCCCCCTCTCCCCCTGTGCTGCTGGGCTCGCTGTGTGTTTTAGGAAGCAGTGTTGTGGTTAACGTTCTCCTCATCCTGTAGAATTTTTTTCCTTCTCCACACTACACATGTAATCAGCTCTCCGTCCAAACCGCACACGCTCCACCACAATGTCTGAGATTCGCCGCTGCTTCACTGTGAAACTTCATCAACCAATCACACGCTTAGGACCGGGTGAGGATCAGGCCATGACTCGGCCACAATAATCAGCACCGACAGCGGGGATGGATGCCTGGAGTTCTTGCTTTCGATTAGCGGCCATGTGCACTGATATTAGTAGTGAGAAGAAACAATACCTTCTTAGCCCACATTATTTATAGATTGTGTGTGTGTGTGTGTGTGTGTGTGTGTGTGTGTGTGTGTGTGTGTGTGTGTGTGTGTAAGAAAGAGATGGTCTTTTTTTTTTCCATCACTGTATACTGTATACTACAAAATCTATACTTTTTTTACTTTAATAGTATTTAGTTTTCTCCTTTTAATATTTTATTATTAATTTATTTTTTTATTTTTAAAAGGTTGTTTATTTTTAAAAGGTTATATATATATATATATATATATATATATATATATATATATATATATATATATATATATATATATATTTAATTTAAAAATTTTTATTTATTATTATTATTTATTCAATGTGTGTTTTTCTTTAGCATGTAGTGTATTTTGTCATATTTATCTGTCACAATTTTCATTAAAACATTATAAATTTTGTATATATTATATGCAATTTTTTTCATTAATTTTTATTGTGATGATTTTATAGATTTAGATCTTTTGCTGTCTTTTATTTTTTCTGTCTAGTTTGAAGTTCTAACTACTGACTCTATCGACCCCATGACTCCTAGTCCCTAAAACCCTGTTCTTCTTCTAGCCCATGAACCCTAATTCTGCCATTTGACCAGTTTTTTTTCTTATAAGCCCCTCCTCCTCTTCCCTAGGACCCTAACACTAGGTGTTATTTTTGTGAGTGAGGTCATTAGCGTGTCACGGTGTACATTATTGAATGTTCTGTTCTTCGCTTTTCCTTTTCTGGTGGTTTCTGCTCTCTGCAGAACGTCACATGCTGTTATTTTTAGATGGTGGAGGTGATCTGAGGTTTCCATCTGTCGATATTTTCGCTGGAAAAGACGAAGTGTTTGGTGATGACGTCTCGCTGGACGTCCAACTCCAGAAACATGAGAAGCAGCGTCATTTTTTTTGGACGAGCTTCCAGCTTTTGGAGATGACACAAATTCCTTTCTGATGGCTGAAATAGCCGGATTAAAGAATGCACATGTCCTTAATAAGGTCTTTTCCACTGTTTTGACGATGACAGCTCGTACACTTAGCAACCAGTGGCCCCCTGGGGATAAACAAGCCTTATTCAGTGGAGTTTAATCAACGCAAGCGCTTATTTTCCCAGCTGGCTCCCTCCCTGAGACTCAGACTTATTTTTAAACATGTATTGATGAGTCACTGTGTATAATATTGCAAATTTGTATGTCTTCTGGTCATATAGTTGTGTGTTATAAATCAGAACGAGGGGAAAACATGTTGGTCATTTGGGCACAGTGGGTGGAGAGGTATGATTTGTTTTTCTGCCCTCTCTGACCTCCTGACACAATTATTTATTATTATTATTATTATTATTATTATTATTATTATTATTATTATTATTGTTAATATGTTTTTTTATTAAATATATATTTTTATAATTTATTAATAAAATGTATAATTGTTTTATTTATTACATTTTATTACTTTTTAAAATTATTATTTATTTATTTATTTAATTTTATTTTTTTATTATTATGTGCATAGTTCCAGTGTCTTTATCTCCATCCATGTACTGCTTTGTATCTATTGAAGTCCAAAGTGGGCGTGGTTTATTGTCCTATACCTTCAAAACCCTGCCCCAATTCCCTTATAATGATTTTTTAATTTGCACTTTTAATGAATAGATTCAACTTTATTGTCATTGCACAAGTTATGGCCCAAAGCAATGAAATACAGTTAGCATTTAACCAGAAGTGCATTGGTAGCAGTGTAAAATATTTACATATGTACAGGTTGATAATGTTATGATATATGATAAATATAAGTAAATAATAACAGATGAATGAACCATATGAAATGAACGATATGAATATAAATAATATATAGAGAACAATGAAGGACATATTGTATACAGTGTTTATGAAAAGGTTATATACAAATGTGCAAAATAATTAAGGAGAGTGCAAAAAAAAGATCTGAAATAAATATTATTCTATATAATATCCTTCTTTCTTTTTTTTTCTGGCGACTTTGGTTCTTTAAAAATGTAATTAGATGACTTCATGGTACTTGCCTTCCCACAAAAATGTGTTCTACTTTCAGCACGTATTTACCCAACAAACCCCCAAAAAACCTTTGAAGAACCCTTTTATTTTCTGAGTGTGTGTGTGTTATCTGGTTCTTGCCCTAAGGGGTTTCAAAAATCCACTTTCTGATAGGGTATCAGTTTGTTATTATTCTATGCAGAACCTTCATAAACAGTTAGTGGGTTCTACATTTTTTTTATAATATTTTACAACGTTGGTATGAATGTTTCCATGTAGTACCATTTAATTATTGAATTAACCTTTAATAGAACACTGGGTCTAAGAGCACAGAAACTACAAACTATTTTTATATTAACATCTACAAGCATATATCCAGAGTTTAAAATTTAGCTCTGGGTATTTTGTATGCTCTTTCCAGAAAGAGTTGCTTAGAAGTTCTTTAGGAGTTATTGGCCTGTTTAGGTGCTAAAAATGGGGGTTGTAGAGATTGAGGAAGAGAACAATGACAGTGTCCAAGGAAGTGAGGGACCTCAGGATTCCTAACTATCCAAACATTTTTCCAAAGTACAATTACAAATATCTAGAACCTTAAAAAATTTCATTTGTTTGGGAACCCTGTGAGCTCCACGCCTTTCCTGGTTCTATTGCTCATCCAAAAAACTGTACTTAAACTGATAAACAATTAAAAACATGATGCACATGGACCAGATCCACAGGAAGTGAAGAAACCACCGTGAAGTTGGGACATGGGGGGCGGTGGAGATCTGGTGAAGGAGATCCAACAAGGGCGTAGAAAGAACAATATCAGATTTCAGGTTGAAATTTGCGTTCTGGAGGACGTTCCACAGCCACCACCTTACACACTCCTGGTGTTGGCCAGATGTTGGAAAGCTGCTGTGATGTTTAATCACATGCAATCACATTCCCTCGTTCCCTCATTCCCTCCACCCTGACATGATGTTTCAGAGAGTGAAAGAGAAAGAGAACCGTATTTTCATCCTGCCATGGATTTGATTAAAGTTTAGGGTCAGCTTGGCAGACAACGTGCATGTTTACATGAAACGATCGCTGTTAATATGTTCGCCGCTCCAAAACGTTGACCTCATTCTTGGCCGGCGGCGTTTCTTTTTCCTTTCTTTTTTTTTTTTTTTGAGCCTAATCAAAGCCGATGTGAGCAGTCCGGGTCTGGTAGCCATATTGCAGCTTGAGGTACCCACCCATGTTATAGCACATCTGGAGAACGTACCAAAAAAATAAAAAATAAATAACACCACCACCACCACCACCACCACCACCATCTGAGATGCCCCGGAGCTGCGCAGAGCCACTCAGGACCATATCTGCAAATCGGTAAATAAAGATAATTAGAGGTAGCTAGATAACTTGAACCAGTAACACAAAAACTGCTGTTTTTGCGTCCTCTTTTTTATATATTTTTTTTGCTTTCTCCTCCCCTCTTTTCCAAAGCTTTATTTTTACAACCGGCCCTCAATTAAAATTCCGTCAGAAATATATGAAGTGTAGAAAAAGCCGAGTCGAGTTGAGCTCTTGCAGGCCGTAGCTATTATTCTGCATATGTTAGCCTTCGCAAAACTTCCTCAACACTTCCTATAATTGACCTTTTACACAGCAGAGAACCTGATGAGAATCTGACAAGAACACGTTAAGAACCTGTTGAGAACCCACCGAGAACATGTCGAGAAGCTGACATGTCCGTTACTGCACATAGAACATCTTTGATTCATTCTCACGCTAGCATCATTGTCATCACACACATATTCTTCTTTTTGCGTAATATATGTGTGTGTGTTTATGCTCTCGTTCATGTACATCAGCGTTTCCAGAGCTAAATAATTAAAAACAATGTAATCATCAATGCTCATTAGGAGTCGTCCATTAATAGAAGGCGTCTCCAGTGCCAGCGCTGTGTAACAGTTAGAGGTAAAGCTATAATGTTACAAAAGAGGTCAGGGTTTTGTTTTCACTGTTTTTTTATTTTTTTATGCTAGTCCTGATGTTGCTCGTACATAAGTCGCATTTGTTGCTAGCAATGCCATGTTTCTTTTCCTTAAATATTTGCAATTAGCACAATCAATGACTAGCATAGCTTTAGTAACTCATGTTTTATGCTAGCAAAACTATATTAGTGTGTTAGATTTTACGCTAATATGTTAACTGATGGTGTTCTGTTCAAAGTACTTTTTATGCCTACAAAAAAGGTATAGTGTAAAAAAAGATTAGCATTATATCTATTTCCTCATTTGCATTCTTTAAACAACTTTCCTTTTCCTCTTGATGAAAGATGTTAGCATCAAGGATGACAAAAAGCAAGATTAGGATGAAATTTGACCACCTGATCCCCAGATTTCCTCATTTCCATCCCTGTACCATTTATAAAGCAATTTCAATGATACTTGCTAATTAGCATTATTACCATCATTAAATGTTTCCTGAGGTTTAAAGTCAAGTTTTTTTAAATGAATAGCAAAAAAAAAGAACATGGCCATGATTGCTACTAAAAGTTTCCAGAAGTTTTCCGACAATGACCGTGTTTTTTGTTGTTGTTATAATTAGCAAAATGCATAGTCTGAACTCCAGAAACAGAAGCTGGAGTATGTGGTTTATTTTTCATCTTTCGTACAGCTTTTTGCTTCTGCGCCAAAACAAGCTAAGACACAACTGCAAATAATTGTTATGAAAATCATGATTATTGAATGATCTTTTTTCCAGATACTAGAAAATGATTAGCAAAATATTTGAGGTTCTGATGCTCAAAAACTGAAGCTCTCATGGCTGTTAGAGTTTTAGTGGAAACACCAAGCAACACCTGTGATTTTATTCATTAGCAAAATTAGGGAAGATTTATTGTATAAAAAACAAACGGCAAAAAACAGAAGCTCCTGTTGTAGCGTTTGGTTTATAGATCAGGGCTAACAAAGTCTCATTTCCTCATTTCCTCTCTCTCTTTCTCTTGCTCACTCTCGTTCGTCCATCTGCAGAACTTGAAGCACATGTTGGTGTTCTGGTTTCCGCCAGGAGATCTGGTGGAAAACTTCATACTTCTCGCGATTCCTTCGTGGCCGGCTAATTTGCTCCTTCGTACTAGTTTACATTCCTGAGTGTGGCAGGACCAGTTTTTTGGGGTTTTTTTTTTTTGCTGAGAGTTTCGTTCAGAGCGAGACTTTACATGACAGCCGTTACGTAACCTCCCTCCAGAGGCAGCAGGAACAAAGGGTTATGCTCACATTTTGAAGGCAATTGAAGCTATAACTCTAGTCAATTGAATTAGGATCAAATTCTGTGTGTGTGTGTATGTGTGTGTGTGTGTGTGTGTGTGTGTGTGTGTGTGTTATAGTCTTACGATCGCAAAGTTTTCCACTCTGAATCCCTACATAGATGTCATTAACTTTTCTCACTGAGCAACTCTATTGATAACTTTCTATTGTAATAACTTACAAATCACACTGGAGAGGCTATCTTACCAAGAGCATGAATAACACTTCATTTAAATGCTATGCTAACAGAATGTATGAATGTGATGCTAATTTACAGGTTATGCTAGTAACGACGTTAGCAACGTACAAAAGGGCTTTAAATCTCTTCCAATGAATAAATCTACACTGGTGCACTAGATTACAACTTAAGAGAAATCAGCCTACAACTCTGTTGAGATTTATATTTATATATTTTTTATATTTTTTTATATATAGCAAACTTGGAAAGGGTTAGTTTAAGTGTTTCAGGAAGAGGAAGGTCTTCACACGTCTTTTAAAGATAGCCAGGGACTCCGCTGTTCGGACATCTAGGGGAAGTTCATTCCACCACCTTGTTGCCAAAACAGGGAAGAGCCTTAAAGTATACTTTCCTCTTACCCTGGGAGAAAGTGGTACCAGTCGAGCAGTGCTGGAGGATATCAGACAGCATGGTGCAGTGCGAGGAGTGATGAGGTCTCTAAACTAAAAATGTGCTGGACCATTTTTGGCCATTTAGGCAAACATTGAGGTTTTGAATCTGATACGTGCAGCTAACAGAAGCCAGTGGAAAGAGCGCAGCAGTGCTGTGGTGTGGGAAACCTTGGGCAGTTTGAACACAAGTTGTGCACCTGCTCAAACAGCTATAATCCCTGAGGGCATGGACTCCACATGACCTCTGAAGGTGTTCTGAGATGTTCTCAGCAGTTCCTGAAGTGTGGTGGTGCCCCATGGATCAAACTTGTTTGTCTAGAATAGCCCAAAGACACTCCATTAGAAGTAGAGCTGGGGAAGTTGGAGTACGAGGCAACACCTTGAACATTCAACACCTTGAATGTTCCTCAAAGTGTTCGTGAACAGACGTTGCAGTGTGGACGTGCAGGGAACGTTATCCTGCCGAAAGAGGACACTCCGCTGTTACAAAGAATTGTGTACTTGATCAGGCCACCTTCTTCCATGACTTCATGATGCACTTCTGATTATCAAGTGTAGGAGCTTTCTCAGGGAAAAGTGTTCTCCATACTCTCCAAGTTATGTTGCAATTCTGTAATAGCCCGCATGATCTTTATTACCAGTTTGTGCTACACATGCTGTTTTGTGGGATCAGTCCAGATGGCCTAGTCTTCGCTCCTCACACACATCAATGAGACTTGAGCACCCATGACTCTGTCACTGAGTCTTCAATCATCCATCCTTCGGTAGGTAATAACCAATGCATATGGGTACACCCCACCAGAATGGGTGTGTTGAAGATTCTTTGACCCAGTGTTCTTACACTTGTCAATCTTTCCTGCTTTCAACACGTCAACTTTAAGAACTGACTGTTCACTTGCTGCCTAATGAATAATTGAGATGTTAAATAATTAAGGACAGTATAAGATCTCACAACTACTGAATATTAGTAAAAGTGTAGCCCCAATGTTTGACAGTGTTTATTACATGAAAGTGCACACTTCTGTCAGTGCAGAGGAACCACCGCCCGAAGTGCTTTTATTTCATTCCTTTCCCCCTGAACTTCCTGCTGTCTCTCTCAGGAGTTCAGTGGAGCTCCAGTGCTGGGAAAGTGATTCCCTCCTGGCCAAAGAGCGTGAAGGAAGGTGACGTAAGTTTATTGTTTCATATCAATAATTCATTTGGTCTGTCATCCCCCTTAAACCGCGCATGCACATACATACACACACACACACACACACACACACGCATGGCCAAACACACAGACTCTCAGAACTCTCTGTGCTATCTGCTGGCAGCGCTCGCACAAATATCAGCAAAACCCTGATCAGCTTTCACAATAAACTGCTGTAATGGACTCACTGCTGTGCCCTCTGTGTGTGTGTGTGTGTGTGTGTGTGTGTGTGTGTGTGTGTGTCTTAGAGAGGGAGGCTTGAGTAATCCTTCACCTCAGTGGCCTAGACCATCCACACAGCACACTCTACACACAAATACCCACAGTACTACAAACTACACTCTGCGCCACACACACAATACACTCCACACACATACACACTCTACAAACACATACACACTGTACTACAAACTACACCACACACACAATACATTCCATACACATACAAACTATACAAACACATACACACAGTACTACAAACTACACTCTAAACCACACACAATACAGTTTACACATACACACAGTACAAACACTGCACTCTACAATCTACACACACACTGTACACGCATACCTGACTAGCATAGGATCTGACATTTCTTTGTTTCCCTGTTCCCAGCTTTATTTCCTATCTGCAGGTTGTGTATGGTTCGTAGTTATAAAGTGTATACAGATGTTGGGAAATGAATGAAAGTTTTTGAGATACTTGATGTCTCTGCTTAGTGTACGTAGCTCTACAACTAGTTATTTACTAATTATTAAACCATGCAAATGATTTTAAGACTCAGTAGTGCTGGACTTGTGTTTAACTATCTGCGTTTTATATAGCCATTACAGGTTCTCTTTATCAGGAAAGAAAAGGCCATGCCGCAAGAGAAAACAGCAACACTGTTGGGTAGCCAGATGTTCAGAAGATTAAGAAATGCCAGCCATTTGGATTATTTCAGATTAAGGATTGCTCACACACCTTGTCACTGTGTCAGGGGTGTGAACCCAGTTGGTGTTAGCTCACACTCATTGCTCGTTATTGATCAGAAGTGCCATGTTGCTTCTCCAGAAGCCGCTAACGGGAGTAAAAGCGTCAGGTCTGTCGGCTCGTGGCGTTACGTTTCACCGCCTTCTGTGTTTAACGCCAACGCGTCATGACTCGCAGGTGAACGTCGACAGACACACGGAGCCTGAAAAGTGAGATGGAGGACATGACCTGGAAGACTTATCTGATCTGAAGAAAAGGCGATTCGATATGTATTTCATTTCAACAGTAAAACAGTAATATGTTATAGTTTCTATAGCAACCGCTCGTTTTTACAGTTCCTCCTTAACTTCACATAACGTCACATCAGATAGAAACAGATACAACGTAAAATGTGTTGCTCTAATACAATTGATGTTGCTGTAGTGAAACTCAAGTGACATCATGGGAAGATAGTCAATGTTAACATGAGAGTCCTGATAATCCCCAACCCCCCCAACACACTAGAGACTACACACTGACTACACAGACACTCATTATACATACACTATATACACACTTACTACACAAATATCACACCAACACACTTTCTCACTACACACAATACACAATTACTGTATGCACAAACTGACTACACACTCACTTCACACACACACCATTAAACATTACATATACATAAAAAATATTTGTAGGGGTAATCAGACATTGATATGGTTGTGAACACTTCTTTATTGTTACTTTATTATTATAATAACTAAACAATAACAGATAATTATTTTATAGATTATAATTTATCTTAGAAAGCTAAAAAAAAAAGTATTAGAAAATTACAAATTAGAGTTGTTTTAAAACTGCATTTACAGCATATAAATGTTTAAATATAAAAAATATTAAGTATAAATAAATCTTAGAAAATAATTATTATTTAATTATTAATATAAATTATTTATTTATAAATAGATGTACGTTTATTTTATTACTATTATTATATCAGAGTTTGATATTTAAAACGTCAAAATTGTTTGAATTAAATCATTAATGCTCTTATTTCTTTCTTTCTTTTCTGAAGTTCTTTGAGTTTTCTCCAGTCCCCCTAATGAACATGTGCTGAAACATGGCAGAAATGTGCAGCCTTGAACTTAGTGTTCTGTCCTTCCCATAGAGAGGTGATAAAGAGGTGAGGGTTTTGTGTGTGTGTGTGTGTGTGTGAGTGAGATGGTCCCAGCTCGTGCAAGTAAGCCGTCCACTTGTCAACACCATCATGGGAACAATGATGTCCTGCTACGAACGATGAGTCACAAAAACACACACAAACACACACACACACATATACACAGGGGAAAATAACAGGACACTAGCGTGACCACTGCATATTTAAGTGATAAATAACATTTAACACTTTGTAAAGATAAAAAGGAAGTGAAATGTTCAATCGAACGAATAGTTATAAACGCCATAAACACCCTGTGTCTCACACACACAAACACACAGTGTTTCTCTCATGCAAACCTGTCTCACATTCAACGTCTCACACACACTGACACACATTCTTACACAAAGTGTCTCTCACATACATCTTCTCTCTTTCCTATACACACTGTCTCTCTCACACACACACTGTGTCTCACACACACAGTGACACAGAATTAAATTCCTCATGAAGCTCTGAAGGTTAATATTCCCTCCTTTATTGTGTGACAAGTTGAACGTTTTGTTGTTGTTGTTGTTGTTGTTGTTTTTATTAACTTGACTCTTTTTTTCTGTTCTTTACCTCAACTCTTTTACTTGTTTCTTTAAATAATTCACTAATTATTTTGGAACCTTTACCTGGACAGACAGACAGACAGACAGACAGACAGACAGACAGACAGACAGACAGACAGACAGACAGACAGACAGATAGATAGATAGATAGATAGATAGATAGATAGATAGATAGATAGATAGATAGATAGATAGATAGATAGATACTGAATGTGTGTAAAGAGCCTCAAACCAAACTGGAGATTGTTGTAGGTTTAGCATCAGAGACATGAAAAAAATGTAAAGTGTGTGTGTGTTTTCTTTTAACCTTACTGAAAGAGTTGAACCCAGATAGGAGTGTCCAACCTCACGTGTGTGTCATCGTCCGTCCACTCACACGTCTAAATCCTGCTTTAAACTGTGTGTGTGTGTGTGTGTGTGTGTGTGTGTGTGTGTGTGTGTGTGTGTGTGTGTGCACGCGAGTGTGTTTCAGTGTCTGGAGGGAGCAGAAAAACACAAACAGGAGGGCGGTTAAAACCTTTCCATCATCTGTTTGTCAGAGCGAATAATTATGGCTCTCGCTCCCTACAGCCTCCGAGTGCACACTCCTAATCCTGAGTGTTGAAACCAATGGGATCATACTTTTTCTCTCTATCTCTCTCCATCTCTCTCTCCATCTCTCTTTCTGCCTCTCTCCATCTCTTTCTATCTCTTTCTTTTTTCTTTTTCCATCTCTCCCTCCTTCCCTCTCTTGACTTCGCTCTCTCTTCATCACTCTGTCTCTCTTTATCTCTATTTCCATCTCTCTATCCAGCTCTATTCCTTCCTCCTCTCTCCATCTCATGCTATCGTTTTCCATTTTTCTTTCTTTCTTTCTTTCTTTCTTTCTTTCTTTCTTTCTTTCTTTCTTTCTTTCTTTCTTTCTTTCTTTCTTTCTTCTATTTATTTATCCATCCATCCATTGATCCATCCATTCTTTTTCTTTTTCTTTGTTCTTTCTTACTTCAGAAATTTGTTTTTAAAAACATTCAGAACAAGACAACATCCCACATGAGGAAAAAAACACTACTTTCTTTCTTTCTTTCTTTCTTTCTTTCTTTCTTTCTTTCTTTCTTTCTTTCTTTCTTTCTTTCTTTCTTTTTCTTTACTTTACTTTTCTCTCTTTCTACTTGATGTCTTCTTTATTACAACTGTCAGTTTATCAAATCCATCAATCAGTCCTTTCTTCTTTCATTTGTCGATGTGTAGCTTTCTTTCTTTCTTTCTTTCTTTCTTTCTTTCTTTCTTTCTTTCTTTCTTTCTTTCTTTCTTTTCCATCCATCTATTTGTTTTCTTTTGTTCTTTCTTACTTCTTACTTTAGAAATGACACAACTACCCCGAGCTGTTTCCAGTCTGTAATGAAATGAAGTTTGTTTATAGACAGGATCATGATTTCCACACCAGTTTCCCTTATTAAATATTTATTTAATGTATTACTCTTCAAATATCAATGTATTTATTACTTCCTTAAAAAATATTTGAAATCTAATCATTCATCTGTTGTAATATCTAAAAAAAAAACATTATTTAAAATGTAACTTTTTTTAATGCACAAACATTAGATGGTTGTTAAAAATGTTGATTTCCAGGCTGTGATTCTGGAGAGTGTCGTCATTAATCACGAAATTATAAGGGTTTTATTACAAAGTAATCAGACACAAGCGTTTTCAAAATCGATTGTTATACAGAGAGATACGATTCGGATGGCCTTGTCTAGCGTTTTTAGTGTGGGATCAGATTTTTAAACTGCACTCGAGCATATTTAGACAGTGAGAGACGTCCGGTCCAATATCCACCTCTCCCCTGTTCGACGTTAAATCTTCCTTAAAGTGCCCTATATCCTGCAGGAATTCCTCCACTTCTGTCCTCCTGTGGTTTAGTTTGTGTGTGCAATCCCTCCATAACCCGAGACGACATCCTCGGGGCCTCCGCCTCGTCTGTTCCTGTGGGTTTGTGGATGTCTGGGATTAGCGAGTGCTCGGGCTGAGCTCCGTCTTATGGTTTCCGAGGTATTTGGACAGGGATGAGGAAGTGCACTTTTCTATTCTTCGTCTTGTCATCCTTAATTAAATGAGCACGAGGCGAGCGTAAGATCTTTCGTCTGTCATCGTCGTGCATTAAATAACAAGACGACCAGCTTCTTTATCACCCTTTACAGGAACGAAGACAATTTTTTTTTTGTACTGATCTCATTGATACAATCAACAATTTCTTTCTGAGAAAACTTTGAATTTGCCACTTTTTTCAATTCCATCTCTTACATTAACTCTAAATTACTCTAAACATTTCAAGTTTGACAATCTTGAAAAGACAGTCAGCCCCGTCCCACACTGTGACATCCAATCAGATCTCAGATTGTACAAAAAAAATGGTCCAGGACAAGAACCTAACATTTAATAATGACCAAACAGGAACTAAATAAACAGTAGTATATGTATATAAATTACGTAAGACCCCTGACTGCCGCTCTACACCTTTTGCTATGGTTATGTGTCGCAGGATGCACTTTTGTTCCAAACTTGTTTTATTTATATATTTAAGTTTTTGTATGCTGTAAACTGTAAAGCATAGAAAGTTTAACTACTGAAAGAGTCTGTGTTTTATTTCGTTAAAAATGGGTGAAGCCTAAGGCTTGATTTATGCTTGTTGCCATGGTTACATTCCAAATTGGATAAAAATCCAATTAAATTTTCTCCTTGTCCCTCCAATCTCTCCATCTCTCCATCTCTCTCTCTCTCTCTCTCTCTCTCTCTCTTTCCTTCTTTCTCCATCTATCTCCTCCCACTTTAATGTACTGTAAATCTTCCTCTTCTTTTAATACTGTTTTCTTTTTACAGTATTTTGCAAGGAATCCATTTTGATTAGACTGATTAGTGTGATTAGCATGAGCAGCATGATTAGCGCTGGTGTTTTTGTACACAGATCAGTGGTGCTGAAGCCCATGTGGCCTCCCAGGCCTGGGTCTGGTTAAGAAGAAAGCAGTGACAAACTCGTACTGAATGCTGGGTGAGTTGAGGGAGAGAGAGAGAGAGAGAGAGAGTGTGTGTGTGTGTGTGTGTGTGTGTGTGTGTGTGCATGTGTGTAAGAGGGGGTTTGATGCCAGGCAGATTGATTGGTTGGTGAAGTTGGCAGGGTGACTACAGGACATGACTTCTACAATGAGAAGGCATCCAGAAGGATAAAAAATGTGGTGTGAGGAAGGCAGTGCAGCTCATAACCACCTCCACCACGATCTCCACCCACACACACAACACACACACACTCACACACTCACACACTCTCCAACTCCCATTCATACACTGCTTAAAGGAGCTTTAAAATTGTATTATTAATTGGCTGAAATTCCTCAAGCAGTTTATTAGATGACGTTGTCAGGATCTTTCTGGGCACACGGCGCCACTTCCGGTTTCTTGGCGTGCACTTCCTGGTCAGCGGCCATCTTGTCGTTTTTCCCACGCATCCCGGTATTTAAGGACACCAAAGACTTTAGCTTGGCACCAGATTATCTCACCACCCTGCCGCCTCTGGATTCTGATTCTGATCCTAATCCTGATTCTGATCCTGATCCTGACCCTGTTCTGCTCTGATACTGGTTTGAACTCTGGACTGTTTTTCGGTTTTGTTTCTGCTCTGCCCTTCTTGTTAGGTTCACTGGTTTTTAAATTGTTTCCCTGTGTTTTGACTGTGGACTTTTCATTGGACTTTGCTTTTGCCTGTGCCCTTTCATTAAAGCCTGTTTTCTCCATACCCCTGTGCGCATCCTGCATTTGGGTCCTTACTCACCTAGCCCTGCACCCGTGTTCATTGACAGAATAATCTGGCCTTGCATCGTGTCCCGTGAGATCCCTGACAGAATAATCTGGCCAAAAGATGGACCCAGCGGATGTGGGACATCGTATATCTGCGATAAATGGACATTTGGTGCAACCCAGATGAGGATGGGTTCCCTCTTTAGTCTGGTTCCTCTCAAGGTTTCTACCTTATGCCATCTTGGGGAGTTTTTCTTAGTTTCATCATGTACAAACTTACACTTATAAAGAACATATACATTTTTTTTACTACATTATTTGTGTAAAGCTGCTTTGAGACAATGTTCATTGTTAAAAGCACTATACAAATAAAATTTTATTTAATTAAATTTAGACGGTTGATATTTTGAATCTCAGCTCCCAGCAGAGAACTGAATATTTTTTAAACGGCTCTCCCTCCGGCCCCTGAGCTCTGCCTTTACTGCCTGATTGGGGACGTCACCCATCTCTTCTGCTTTGCAGAGCATGACCCAAAACCTGTCTGTTCTGCCGAGCATGCCCCCAAGCCTGTCCCACCGAGGGTGCCGCTCCGCTCCAGAGTCCCGCCGAGGGCGCCTCTCCACTTCAGAGTTCGGCCTTTCCTGACCTCCATGGCGTTCTACCCAGTGGCAATCCGCCTCAAGCCCCATTGTGTCCGCCGCTGGCACTGTTCTTTCCTTGTGCCCCAGGATTATTGTGCTAATCAAGTATTCACTGACAGAATAATCTGGCCATGCATCATGTCCCGTGAGATCCCTGACAGAATAATCTAGACCTGTCTCATGTCCCGCAGTTTTCCTGACAGACGTAGGTTTTGTCACACAACAGATCTGTATACACACATAGTATTATTATTATTATTATTATTATTATTATTTTATTTTATTTTTTTCCTTGAGAGTATTTATAAATCAGAGAGAGAGAGAGAGAGAGAGAGAGAGAGAGAGAGATCAGATGCATCAACTCTGGTTTTGGAATGTATTGAATAATCTGGAGAGAAGTGGGAATTAACGAATTACAAATACTTTGTTACTGTACTTAAGTAGATTTTTCTGGTATTAGTACTTCACTATTTATTTTTTTACTTTTTTCTTTCACTCATTACATTTTTACACATATATCTGTACTTTCTACTTATTACATTTTCGAACCAAACTTGCGACTTTAGTTTTAATCTATTTGGTGAAGTGTCAGTATTTTCTTCGTTTTCAGCCTATTAACTTATTTCCTGTCATTGCACAGCATTTTCAAACTACTACTGTTGTATCATTTCCTGGCTCTCACACATCACAGACGTATACTAGTTTACGAAGTTAACACTGAGCGCGGCAGAAGGCAACAAGAAGTCTGGGGGCAACGTGGATAAGACAGAGGGAGTCAGCGATGTAAACATGACTGAAAACAGAGACATTCCTGATCACCTGATCATCATCTTTTCTCTGCTTGTGTTCTAGATGGTGCATGTTCAGCCTGGATACATTCATTGGGTAACACAATTTATAATTTGTTTTGTATTAATATATTAATTAGGGCTGTCAAAATAAACACGTTAATAACTCATTAACACAAATTCATTTTAATGGCACAAATTTTATTAATGTGATTAATGCAGCACGCATTAATGTATAACCATAAATAAATAAAAATGAAATAAATCCACCGAAAAGTAATTTTTAATCTGTAGGATTTAATCCTCCAAAGTCTCAAATTAGCACCAAAATCCGCCATGATGCACACAATTAACCCTCTGTGGTCGATAAACGCTCTGGCGCATTCACCTCACAGACATAATAAATACATGAACAAAAGCCTGAAATGTGTACTTTTAAATAAACAAATTCACAACGAAAATCAACGGTATCACCTCATTAACTGTCCGTGTGAAAAAATAGTGAAGGTTCCATTTGGTGTCCTTGTAATTTACGTAACTTAAAACATTTAAAAGAATATTTTGTCTTCATGCTCTGTGCTGAGTTTGGTTTCACTAATAATAAACATACATTTGCATATTTGAGATGCCCATGTTGATTAGAGTATTAAAAACCTGAAGCGTTTAAATTTAAGGGACATTTAGAACCAATAAAAATGTGTGATTAAGTTGCAATTAATATTATACTAATACTAATATTAATATGATGTGAGGTCCAGTTACCATCGTGACACTAAAACAGGTAGTTGTAATGGCTACTTTTTACTTAAGTACATGTCAGAGCCCAAACGTCTTCACTTTAACTTGAGTAAAAAAAAGTATAGTCAGTACTTTTACCAGAGTTTCTTAAAACATGAGTATCTGTACTTCAACTTAAGTGAAGGATGTGTGTACTTTTGCCACCTCTGAATCTGGAATATAATCCTATTATCAGACTGTTTCTTTTACTGCATACCTCTCTCTGTTTCACATATTTGTTTGTATGTTTATCTGTTTGTTTTTTGCCCTCCAACTTTCTATCTCTTTTAATCTTGTCTCTCTGTCATTTTCTTCACCTCTCTCTCTCTCTCTCTCTCTCTCTCTCTCTCTCTCTCTCTCTCTCTCTCTCTATCTGTCTATCTGTCTGTCTGTCTGTCTGTCTGTCTGTCTGTCTGTGTAATTTTTCATTTTTTCCTCTCCCCGTCTCTCTTTGTTGTTTTTCTGTGTGTCTCGCTTTCTCGTACTTCATCACTGTCTCTTCCTCTCCCTTCATTGCTTTCTCTATCTATCTCCAGTGATAGAATCATGGAGCTGTTATTTCAGCACCTTATGACATTACATGGTCTGGTGTCCTGCAGCTGGTCATGACATGTCCTGCAGGGGTTGAGTAAACACATGAAACCCAGTAACACCTACAGGTAGCAACAGCAAGCGTTAACATTGCCACACTGCTTCGAAATAACCACCAGGTGTGTGAGCTCTCACACACAAACACACACACACACACACACACACACACACACACACACACACACACACACACACACACTGGCACTTGTTACACACCTGATACCCAAGGTGGGAAGGCTCTGGTGTCTTGCCTGGGATGATCTCTGACATGCCACAAAGATGAAGCAAAGTGAGTGGGTAAAGGTAGTGGAGTAGCAACTGTTTACACACACACACACACACACACACACACACACACACAAGAGTCTATGTTTCTGAATGGATGTGATCCTATCCTGCAAACATAACAAGCATGGCAATGATCTTAGCTGAAATATTTACTTTGTGTGTGTGTGTGTGTGTGTGTGTGTGTGTGTGTGTGTGTGTGTGTGTGTGTGTGTGTGTGTATATGTGTACAGGTATGTGGAGAATGTAGGGGAATTTTCTTCATCTCATTATTTATTTGGATTCTTGTGTCTTTGCTTTGGATGGTGTTTCTCGGCTCTCTAATCCTAGCGTTTGGTTCACGTTTCCAAGCGTGTAGATCATGTTCCTTCTCCGGGAGATTTCCACGACACTCCGTCTGTCTTCGCACATCCTCGTCGTTTTTTTTAACGTTCTTTTTTCCATCTTATATCTGAGATCAGATTCCAAAGTTATCGCTGAAAAAATAGCGGCGTAATTCTTCGTAAACACACTCGCCCTCCATCAAATCAAAGGCTCTCACTCCATTAAGCTTCTGTTAAGAAAACCTGATTAATTAAAGGAGACGTCGGAAAAGCACGAGCTGGCACTTTTCCAAACAGCCATCCCGCTTCCAAGGAAAGTTCTAGAAGGAATAACTGTGGCAGAACGAAGGCAGGCGATGTAGGAAAGACTGATTGAGGGGTTTAGGGTACAGTGAGAAATGACTCTGAGGTTATTTTTGTAACAAAAACCTGATAAATGACGAGAAAAGGTGTTAGCATGGCTTTTATACCTTCTAGTCTATAAAGATAAAAAAGGTGTGGCTTTCATATTTGCCCATCTGTAATGAGGAAAGGAGGCATGGCTTTTGCATCTGCCACTCTAACCAGAAGAAAGGAGGTGTGGCTTTTGTGTCAGCCAGCCTAATAAAGAGAAACAGAGGCGTGGCATCTGTAATTGCCAGTCTATACAGAGGAAAGAGGGTGTGGCTTTTGTAATTGCCAGTCTATACAGAGGAAAGGAGGTGTGTATTTTGTAATTGCCAGTCTATCCATTGAAAAGGAGGCATGGCTTTTCTATTTGCTAGTCTTTAAAGAGAAAAGGAGGCATGGCTTTTGATTCTTAGGTCATTATTAAAAAGAAGTGAGGCGTTTTTTTTTGGTTATTTTTGTATCTGCCAGTCTATACAGAGGAAATGGGGTGTGGCTTTTGTATCTGTCAGTCTCTATAAACAAGAAAAGAGGCATGGCCACTGTATCTGTCAATCTCAATAAAAAGATCATCCTTTTAATCATTATTATAAGGAAAGGAGGTATACCTTTTGTATCTGCCAGTCTATACAGAGAAAAGGAGGCGTGGCTTTTGTACCTGTCAGTCTATAAAAACAAGAAAGGAGGCGTGACCACTGTATCTGTCAATCTTTATCTAGAGAAAAAGAGGTGTGGCTTTAGTGTTTTCCAGTCTAACCAGAGAAAAGATGGCGTAGTTTTTGTATCTGCCAGTATATACGGAGGAAAAGAGGCATGGCCACTGATTCTGCCAGTCTAAACAGAGGAAAGGATGCGTGGCTTTTGTATCTGGCAGTCTAAACAGAAGAAAGGAGGCATGGCATTTTTATCTGCCAGTCTATAAAGAAGGAAGGAGGCGTGGCCACTGTATCTGTCAGTCTATATAAAGGTCTGATTTCATATTTCTTGACCAAAAGCAAAAGAACATAAATAATCAGAGAACATATCAATTCAAACAAATTCATGAGAAAGAGTTTGGTGGTTAATTTCTCTGTCAGGTAGGATACATGATGATGATGATAATGGTGATGATGTTTATGATGATAAGGATGATGATGATGGTGAAAGGTTTTAGTTCCTCGTTGGCAAAAGTGAGACTTTCCAGTGTGTGTTACGAAACCGTGGAAAGAACCGTGTTTATGCAGAAGAAGAAGAAAAAGAAGAATGGAGCTCATTGTTTGAGTGAGTTGCGACATGACAGTGTTTCAGTAGCTCGCTGTATCGCGTTGCGCCGCTCTTCAAAGGAGACATGAGCTGGTGAGCGGAACAGTCGCTCGGGCCTCGGCTGAACCTGCCCCAAATCATGTTTGACAAATCCAGAACCCTAAATAAAGCTCACTGTCCGTGCTCATGGACGTCATTGCTGCGCTTCTGCATCGGGTTTTCATCCACCGTGTCGAGCTCAGAGCTGGCAAATGGCACGAAAAACTCTGGAAACGCTCCGGACCAGCTGCAGTGTTTTTTTTTTTTAGTTAAAAACAGCATTTTTTTAAAAGACGTTATTAAATATCATTACATTTTTTCGACTTTGCATGTGCATTGGTTTTGATGGTAAATGCCTGAAATGAGCTCTAATTCTTCACAGACCCTGCGTCTGTAAGCATTAGAAACATGCGCCGAACGCAGCTTGTTGTGTTAACAATAAACGGGGGAAAAAATCTGCACGGAGAATACAATAAAAGCTGTACTCACACTGACACTGGAGACTCCTTTCATGTTAAATCAGCACCTCTTTTCAAAAATAAAATGATCACAGATCACACAAGGTTTAAAAATAAAACAAATTGAAATTGTTGAGCGTTACCTTAGAAACGCATATATTAATTAACGCGTATATTAATATAAACCTATGATAGAAAGTTAATCAACAATTTCTGACCAATTCGAATTAAGATCAGACATGGACATGTATGCGATATACTAATTCCTCTGCCTGACACGTGTGAGGGACACATCGCTGTGTAGCACCTCTGCGTCTCCATGGTGACAGCGTGTCCTCTGATAGACTCATCCTCCTTTTAGGATTAGTGAACGCACCTCATCAGATTTGTTATGGCAACTGTTTCCGAAACGTTTGCGTGTGCTGCATGAATTCGCAAGACCACATTATAAAAAAAAATAAACTAAATAAAATAACGGATGCTGCGAAGTTGGAAAATATGAATGTGCAAGTACATTTCACATAACAAGACATGGGCCTGAATTCCAGAGCTTGTATGTTTGTGTGTGTGTGTGTGTGTGTGTGTTGTGGCTTTTAACATTTCACGAACAAACCGTAGCCACAATAGAGAGACCCTGATGTGCCACCCAGTCTCTGACTGACAAGTGTTTCATCTCGGGTGTCAGAAACATCTTTGTGTGTGTGTGTGTGTGTGTGTGTGTGTGTGTGTGTGTGTGTGTGTGTGCGTGCGTGTGTGTGTGTGTACATGTTCTCCACAGCGAGTGTTTAGCCGAGGTTAGCCGCGTTTCTTTTGGAGGACGATCAGTCCCCCCAGTTCGGTCCCTCAGCATCCCGCCGCTTTTATTGTGGTTGGAGTTTTAGATAAACTCGCTCTCTGGAGGAGAGGTGACTCCACGCCGGGACTCGTCCTTGCAATGTTTTGCCTCCAAGTGTGTCTCTGGAAAGGGTTTTTCAGCCTGAATAAAGCGAGAGAGAGATGAGAGAGACTTTTTTTTATACTTAAAAATACCTTAAATCTATCATTTTAACACACACTGTATGGCCAGAAATATTGGGTCACCTCACCTTCCCAGCCATATGTGGTTCTTCCCTATGTTCTGTTAGCTCAAAGTTGGAGACACAAAGGACGTCTGCGAATTTAATAGCATGATGTTGGTTTTTTTCTTACCTTGATCTTGGAGACCCAAACGATGAAGAGATGCTTTATATAGGTTTGAGTGGAAGATCTCCTGCTATTAAGCTCCAACCCTATTAAACACCTGTCTGCACCCCAGGCCTCCTCACCTCACCTACATCGCTACCTTACTTCACTAACACCCTTGTAGCTGAATGAATCTCCTCAAAATCTCCACAAACTCTAGTGGAACATCTTCCCGGAAGAGTGTAGCTTATCATAACAGCAAATGGAGGCTAAATGTGGAATGGGATGTTCAAAAAGAAGTACATACCAATCTTATTCTCAGGTGTCCAAAAACTTGTGAATGTCCAAATGTGGAAAATACCTTTACACATGTATTATTTGAAATGTATTAAGGTGATTTTATAGGCTTGGCCTTATCCAGGAAGTTGCATCCAAATGATACATTGCTTGCAAATGATCCTAGGTCTGGTGTTGCAGGGCTTCTGAGCATCCAGAACATGTTTCATCCTGACTGATCTCTTCTTCTTCCATAAATGTGATTTCTTTCCCACCTGTACATTCTCTGCAATTATATCATGTTTGACCTCAATTCTCTGCTTGGGTCATGATAAATTACTCAGAGCTTTGATGGTTTTCTTTTTTTCTCATTGTATCTGTTCCACCACCACAGGTTCCAACTTCTGTGCCCTTGGTGCTGGTGAACACAGATCCACAGCTGTCTCCATGTTTCTACATAAAGTTCACATTTAGTGTCTCTTTAAGACTGAAATATTAAAACTCCTCTCCAAAAAGACATTTGACTTGTTTTTACAGACAAGCAGAATCATAGACATGGCACTAGTCAACATTGCAACGTGTCGAGCTTCTTTAATTAAAACCTGTATTGTAACCTTTATAACCAAAATAGATGTATGCTGGACGTGCGTTGGACGTGTGTACCAAAGGAAAACTTTACTTGTTTAGCCATATTTCATTTTTAATCAGCATGTGATTTAAAAAAATTATGTTTACGTCAAAAACATTACAAAGTTAATAGGAGCAATACTTTCGTTTTTTCATGCATCGACTACTGTAATGCTCTGCTTGCTGTGGTTTCAACATCTGCACTAAACAAACTACAGGTGGTTCAAAATTCTGTTGCTAGGATTCCAGATCCAGATTCCGTATTCATTTTAAAACTCTTATGCTGACCTATAAGGCACTGCATAATATAGCACCTCATTACTTGTCACAATTTTTACCCATCTACACTCCAAGGTGTGATCTCCGCTCCTTGTTGTTTCTCCCACCCGTTTACGCTTTTTGTGTGATCGGGCTTTTGTCTCCCATGTACCAAAATTTTGGAATTCTCACACTGAGATTAGACATCAATCTTTTAGTGTTTTTAAATTTGCTCTTAAAACTTACTTTTTTAGGATAATCTAATTATTTATTTTTGGTGTATCTTTATTATTATTATTATTATTATTATTGTTGTTATTATATTTTTTCTTTTAATTTTCTTTTAATTTTTTTTGTTTGGAATGCATTTTGAGAGCTTTTAAAGGCTTTATATAAATAAATGATTACTTTTATGACTATTATTATTATTATTATTATTATTATTATTATTATTATTATTATTTATTTATTTACTTATTTTATTATACATTTTTCTTTTTTTTTTCTTTTTGGCTGGAGCTGTTTTTTTTTTTTTTTTTTTTTTAGAACACCTTGATATCTTTGTTCATTCAGGAGAAAGTATTGTTTTCACACCTGACCTGCTCTCTAAGTGAGCATAGTCTGGCTGTGGAGATGGCAGATGACAGGTGGAGCTGGAGACCCAGAGGCATTGTTCACACCTGTGATGCATGCTTAACTCTACCTTCTACTTCATACTTATAAGACAAATTCTACCTGAACTCCTTCAGACTAAAAATCAACACACACCCTCATTTCCCCTAGGAGAGTTCAGCAGCTCAGTGTCTTCCTGTCACTACATGAGGGAAAAGGACTAATAATAATAATAATAATAATAATAATAATAATAATAATAATAATAATAGTAATAATTCATTTATATAGAGCCTTTAAAAGCTCTCAAAATGCATTCCAAACATAAAAATTGGAAATAAAAAGAAAACAAAAAATATAATAATTTATTTAAGGGCACCTTTCAAAATACTCCATACAGTAGAGTGAAATCATAGAGCTTAATTGTTCAAATTAATCAGAAAAAGCAGATGAGGAAGATCTGTGAGTGCGCTTTGGGTTATACGGATGAAGCAAGTCAGAGATGTATAAGAGTGCAAGATTATGAAGTGCTTTGAACGTGAGAAGCAGAATCTTGTACCATTTTAGAAATTTGACAGAAAGCCAGTGTAGATGATAAAGAACATGGAAGATATGCTCGATAGATGAAGGTTCTGAAGGAGTTTGTGAGTTGACCCAAACAGAAGGGAGTTACAATAGTCAATGCGTGAGGTAACTAGAGCATGTACATGAACAGCTGAAGATGGAAGTACGCAGACCGAGCAATATTGTTCACATGCTTTTCAAAACTGACTTTTATTTACCTTCTCCACCTTCTACAAATTCTTCTCCATTTTGTCTCATTTGTTTGCAATGTTTTCTTTTTTGTGTGTTTTTTAATGTTCCAAAGGATTTTATTTCATATATTACAGATATATAAATGTATGTTTTGACAACATTGTGTTACATCACAGTCATGAATTTAAAAGCAGAGGGGAGACACAGAGGGGAGAGAGAGAGAGAGAGAGAGAGAGAGAGAGAGAGAGAGAGAGAGAGAGGAGTCCGAGAGGAGACATAGAGAAGACCAAGAGAGAGGAGACTGAAAGGAAAGCAAGAGGAAAGAGAGCTAGAGAGAAGAAAGAAAAGAGATCATGTCCCGGGGCATTGTCTCTATCATCACACATTACTGTAATACCTCCGACGTTCCTTCCTGCGCTCCTGGAAACACATCAAGCACAAATTACAAGACAAAGTCAAACACTTGCTGTCGTTCTCGGCGTTCTGCTTTCTTCTCCTTCATTTTGTTTTAAGTACCGACTTCTTTAACCACACTTTTTATATGCAGCTCTTTGGTTAAGTGTTTTTCCAGAGTGACCTGTTATTTCATTTAGGTGTTTTCTTTTGTTATTGTTGATATGATTAGTTTTTTTTTCCCAGCGTTTCTCTAAACATAGAATGTTGTTAAATAGCCTTGACGTGAACTCACATGTTAGATTGTGTCCGTGTCGCAGCCAAGTGTACACTCACAAAAAAAAAACAAGCAGAAAAATGTGTTCTAACTGAAGAAAGTAGAGAAATAAATCACAGCAGCAAAAAAAAAAGGAATTAATTACGCCCGTATGTCAGCCTTACGCACGGCTATAACTCTTCACCCTGAAAAAAAAACAATGGCACGGATTCCTTTCCTCCCGTCTTCATTAATCCTGTTCCTCAGTACCTACAGGTTCCACTCGTCTGCCAGATTCCCCCTATCGCTCCTTCACTCCTTCACTCCTTTCCTATCTGTAGGAGAGAAAAAAATGGTTTTCGCAGCAATATAACAATCTCCGGTTACACACCTGCCAAGTTATAAGCTAAAAGAATAACACACGAGTGTTTGGAGGTATTTGCGAGCGGATTAGGACAAATTTCAGGTACAAATCCGCCGCCGGCCCGAAGATCCGCCTGCCTTCAGGGCCGCTTCTGCTTCCAGACTCGTAGTCAGGGAGATTTACGTTTCCGTGGTTGTCCAGCATAGCTTCACGAGCTTACTGTAGTCTTCGTAATGGCGCATGTTTCACGGCAGAAAAACTGTGTCTGGGGTGGTTAAATAACAAAAATGTAGATAAAAAATAAAAAAAACTTTTGTGTTATTGTTCAGGGTTTGTTCCACTGTAAAGTTTTACTGAACAAAGAAAAATCACAAAAATCAGGTTAACTGCAAATGTCTTTATTATACAGTAAAAAAGCACAAGTAAACTGTAGCAAGTAGTAATTAGTTTAGTTGTTAAATGTATCCACTAAGTAGTGAATAACTTCTACTAAACTTCTAAATAGTTACTAACTAGCTAGATACACAGAGTTAATAAATAGTTAGTAGTTAAAATTAGTTAATTAGTTAACTACTACTAACACATACTACTGTCAATAAGCAGTTAAGCATATTCTCTAAACAGTTACTATGTAGCTATAATAATTAGTCAGAATAATTGTAATTAGTTAAGCATAGCTAATA
>NC_060885.1:27348631-27371131 GCF_014805685.1 Silurus meridionalis | reverse complement strand
ACAGCAGGATAGAGGGATGAAGATCAAAGGATAGAGAAGGAGGAAAATGGATGGGCAAATGGGAAAGAGAGAGAGAGAGAGAGAGAGAGAGAGAGAAAGAGAGATGGAAGAAAGAAGGAGAAGGAAGACAAGAAGGTGGAACCCTGTGCTGTAACCCCATGACTCATCATTAAACATTCCTCTATTTAAAAATCCAGTGGGGAGAACCGTGTGTGTGTGTGTGTGTGTGTGTGTGTGTGTGTGTGTGTGTGTGTGTGTGTGTGTGTGCATGTGTGTGTGTGTGTGTGTGTGTGTGTTTCATGTCTTTGATACTGAATCCTCTCGTCTGTTAACTTTGGCAGTTTCAGGAGAATTCTGGAGATTCTTGCCTGCATGACACACACACACACACACACACACTTGGGCACAACCATGTGTGTGTGTGTGTGTGTGTGTGTGTGTGTGTGTGTGTGTGTGTGTGTGTGTGTGTGTGTGTGTGTGTGTGTGTGTGTGTGTGTGTTTGTGCTCAGGGATACGCAGTCTGGAGTCGCTGCAGTATGTTTATTCTCAGAGCTGAGAGGGATAGATGAATATATATATAGAGAGAGAGGGGTGTGTGTGTGTGTTTGCGTGTGTTCACCTCATGACCTTTATTACGTGTTCAACCTAATGACGGGTGATAAGGAGAAATTAAAGGTAAGGGAGGGATAGACAGAAAGGGGGATTTAGAGAAGGAGGTATAGAGAGATAGAGAGAGAAAGAGAGAGAGGGGGGGGGGGGGGGGGGGTCAGTGTGGTTTGATTGCTACAATTCTGTATTGACACCTAAATAATCACCCCTTACTGAGCAGACTGCGATCCTCTGGGGAACACACACAGAGTCAAATCACATGGCCTCACACATCAACCTGGTTCATGTGTGATTTAGTACATTCAGTGCAGTTTGATGCAGATTGATGCAGTCTGACGGATTGATGCAGATCGAAGCAAATTGATGCAGTCTGATGCAAACTGATGCAGTCTGATGCAGTTTGATACAGTGTGATACAGATTGATGCAGTTTGATGCAGTTTGATGCAGATTGATGCAGATTGATAAAGTTTTAGGCAGATGGATGCAGTCTGACATGGTTTGATGCAGATTTATGCAGTCTGATGCAGACTGAAGCAGTTTGATGCAGATTGATGGAGTCTAATGCACACTGAAGCAGTATGATGCATATTGATGCAGTCTAAGGCAGATTTGAACAGTTTGATGCAGATTGATACAGATTGATGCAGTTTAATACAGATTGATGCAGATTGCTCTAGTTTGATGCAGACTAATGCAGTTTGATGCAGTTCAATACATATTGATGCAGACTGATAGAGATTGATGCAGACTGATGCAGTTTGATGTTTGCCTGGTGTTTGAGTTAATCGAACCTCTCTGTGTGTCATGCATTGTATCCGAGCAATTCAAAGAACCCCTGTGTTATGAATGCGAGCAAACGATCAGGCTGTGAATTGCATTTTAAAGGTTAAGTCATGTTTGAGAAATGTAGCGAATCCTGCAGTAAAGATAAGGCAGTGTCATAAATCAGAGATAAAGACGACAGCTTCGCACCTCCACTCAGCTTCATGCTGGGCCTCGGAGAGCTCTTTCCCTTCTTCTTCTCACTCCTCTCTCACCTCTGCTTATCTCCTCAACAGACTACTGCTCAGATTACACACGCCATCTGGTTGTTTTCCTCAAACCTGATCCCCAAGCCTTCACCCTCTCTCCACATCGACTAGCCGAGCTCGGAGACAAAACAATATCATAAAGGTTCAAATCAAAGGTCAAAGGTCAGCGCTCTGATTAGCGGTGGAATGACAGGATGCAGTCACCGTGTGTGTGTGTGTGTGTGTGTGTGTGTGTGTGCTAAGCAACTAATCTAACGTCACACTTTTCACTGCCACCTTATCAGTTTGCAGAAGCACAGGGTGATATCTCTGTTTATTATTAATTCTTACACTTCAATTATAACATCAGAATGTATAAGATTTTATGCTAGATATTTTTAGCTGTTAACTACTGTATAATTAGCATAAAATAATCATGGGCCAGTGTACGTATGTATCAATTTAAGACCTTTTTTTATATCAGGGTGATGGTACTTAATCAGCTCAGAATTTATAGTTTTTTCATTCAAAAATTAATACAGGCTGTTAAATAATAAATTTAATTTGAATGTAAAAAATCCTTTGAAGGAAAAATAATATAATATTTGATAATACTGTAAAAATATTTTTGTTAATCGAAGTATTTTTATTATTATATTTCTATTATTAGTTTTTTATGTTTAACAGCATGTTTGCTCATTCTGCGGGGTTTTTTGTCCTGTTTTAAGTGCACCTTTACTTTTAATATAATTATATATTTTTATACTTTATAGGCAAAAAAATTATAATTCCAATGGAGGAAAAATATTTATTTAGTCAAAAATTTTATTTGTATAGCGCTTTCAACAATGAACATTGTCTCAAAGCAGCTTTTTTACAGATAATGTGGTCATAAAAATGAATAAGATGTTCTTTATAAGTGTAAGTTTGTCTCTGATGAGCCGGTGGCGACTGTGGCATGGAAAAACTCCCCGAGATGGCGTAAGGAAGAAACCTTGAGAAGAACCAGGCTCAAGAAAGAGGAAACCCATGCTCATCCGGGTGGCATCGTGACAATGATGTTTAGGTGTGCAGTAACGGTGATCAATTGCAAAAAGTAGTCCTAAGTCAGTGTAGCAGTGGCAGTGACTGCTGACATTAAGTACAGTCCAAATCCATCCTCAAAACTCCTGTGTTACTCCATAACTTCATGGATCCCCATGCCATTAATGTGAACCCATCCCCAGCTGCACAGAGTGGCCTCCAATAGAGGAGAGGCAGGAACAGTGGTCACTTGTACCAAAGGAGCATGTTCAATTTGACCAAGAGATATAGAGACAGAGAGGGGGGGGTGAAAGGGAGAGAAAGATATGGATTATTAAGTATCCTTATTGTTGTATAAAAGTTAAGAACACTGTGCAAGTTGGTGGACGCTGGCTAGACTCGCTACGGTAGCATAACTAAAAGGGAGAGCCAGAAGGTAACACAGACATGACATGATGAGGCTTTATATGTCAGTAGATGTATTTTATAATAAATGTGAGCTTTAATTGGGAGCCAGTGTAGACTAAATAAAACAGGGGTGATGTGGTTATATTCTCTAGCTCTGATAAGGACTCTTGCTGCTACATTCTGGACTAACTAAAGCGTATTTATGCAATTACTAAACATCCAGAAAGTAAAGTCTAAAAGTCTAATCTCAATGTTACAAAAGCACTAGCTGTTTTGCATCCTGTAACATTATATTTCTCACTGACAATATATATGTTTTACACCTGCCCACACATCACAATCACAGACACACAAGTTTTTCTCAAATCCAAGCCTGAGTTACTCAGTATTGCTGTTTATAATAATATCATTGAGGTCAAAGGACACAGAGGCGGTGATCCAATGCGGAATAAACCTCTGTGTGTGCTGCTGTAACAGGAAAATGACTCCCAGCGGGATGGCGTGGTGGAGATGAGGTGCAGTGACTGGCCTTACCCCGAACCCAGTGCCACACCCACCCTAGGTCACAGAGTCGCCTCTTTGTTTTTCCTCCTTTATTTTCTTTAACAGAGTTGAAAGCGTTTTTATGGCTGTGTGTAAAGTTAAAAGGACTGAGATGAGACTTGAGTTGCTTCACTTATCTACACACCGAGTCCTTGCAAAGCACACTCAGATCTCAGCCTTAGATATTAGCTAACACACACACACACACACACACACACACACACACACACACACACACACACTCACACACACACACACACACACACACACACACACACGCACACACGTCATGTTATCTAAATGGTCCTAATCCAAGGAAAGACCTTGTGAACTTTTCTGACATCAAAGTATCCTATCTCCTCCATCAGCAGATCCCAACTTACTGTTTATACTCACCTACTGAGACACACGCGCGCACAAACACACGCAACTTAAAGATCCTATTTGCATCATTAGCTCATTTCATGTCCCAAGAAACACTTCCATCAAACAAACACACACGATATAGTAAACATGCAAACACACACACTAGCAATATAGTAAACACACCAAAACGCTCGATAATGTTTGTGTTGAGTAAATAAATCTAAATAACAGAGAGACTTTTTATGCAAACTTTTGTTACTATGACGACTAAAACTAATTTTCCTGTCAGCTGAGCAGAACGGCTCAGGAGGAAGTGTACGGTTTATTTCCTGTCTTTTTTTTTATTTTTTGTATGGCTTCTCAAGCGCTCTCTCTCAAGCGATCCCTCTCTTACAGCTTTGCCTGCCTGAGAACCACCTTCCCAATTTCCCCACGACCTTTCCTTTCCTTTCCTTTCCTTTCCTTTCCTTTCCTTTCCTTTCCTTTCCTTTCCTCTTTACAGCAATGTGTGTTTGTATCAGGTGTCCGTTACAGAGCGGAAAAACCTCGGAATGTCTCCGTTTACAGCTCGTTACTGTGAGCGAGTCCACCTGCCCAACTCCACTCTGCCTTTCACAGGGTAATAAATTCTTTTGGCGACTCGGCTCAACTCGGTTTGGCTCGGCTCAACTATTTCTCCATCAATAACACTGGCACCAGACCAGGACAAAAAGTTTACCTGCAAAAAATTATATTCTGCTGCAATTGATAGCTGTGTGTTCACCTATTACTGATAAGAGTTGTGTTCATGTATTATTGATATTGATATTGATAGATTGATGGAATTTTTTCTCCCATAATGGCCGAATTTTAGCATATTCACACTCAATGATGTCAAAAGTGACAAAAACACCAGTGGTGGTTTAGTGCTTAAGGCTTTGGGTTACTGATCATAAGGACGGAGGTTCAAGCCCCAGCACTGCCAAGCTGCCACTGTTGGGCCCTTGAGCAAGGCACTTAACCCTATCTGCCCCAAGGGTTCTGTATTATAGCTGACCCTGCGCTCTGGCCCCAGCTTCCTGACAAGCTGAGATATACGAAAATTCTTAAAAAAAAAATAAATAAAAAGTGGTGGTAGCTCAGTGATTAAGGCTTTGGGTTACTGATCAGGGGGTCAGGGGGTTTTCAAGCCCCGGTATCGCCAAGCTACCACTGTTGGGCCCTTTGAGCACAGCCCCTTAACCCTCTGTGCTCCAGGGGCGATGTAACATAGCCGCTGCTGCACTCTGACCCCATTTTCCTAAAAATAAAATCTGTAAAGAAAACAATTTCACTGTGCTGTAATGTACATGTGACAAAAAAAAGAATCTTTTCTTCCATATGTGGTTCTCAGTGAGTGAGGCTACATCTACACAAATCCGGATACATTTGAAAACGTCCACACTTTCGCTTTCAATCGTTTCCCAGAAGTTGGAGAATCAAACTGAAATGTCTGAAAAAGTTTATACCCCTGTACTGCGCATATTCCAAAAGTGGGACGCTTCTACCTGCGTCATTTCCCCCTGCCGTTTATTTACTTTCTGGCTCTTTGAAACGTATGGCAATGACTAAATATGTGTAATAGTTTTCAAAAGCCTCAATTTTCTGACACAGTCCACACTGCGATGCAAAAATGACGTTTTCTAATTGACCCATTTTGGAGAGCGTTTTCAAAAAGATACATTTTCGTTGACTGAAACAGTGTGGATGGAGGGCCAAAATGAAAAATATGCATTTTTAAACTATAACCTATTAGTATGGACATGGCCTGAGTGAGTGAGTTAGTGCAGAGTGAAGCAGTAGGTGAAGAAGGTATTTGACTTCTGATCAGAAGGTCATGATGGCACTGCTGGACGCCTAAACAAGGCCCTTAACCCTAAATTGTTAAGATAATTTTAAGTCACTCTGGATGAGGGCGTATGCTGTAAATGTCAGGGGAGAAGTCTTAATTTGGAGTTTTACTGTTACTGAAGACTCCTTTAATGAATGCCATGCATGATTACATGCATTTCTCCTCCGTTGATGTGAAGCATGAGCCTATGTATACATCTCAATCTCTGCAGCGATATTGAATTTGGTGACTGTAGAGGAGTCAGGGTTGTCAGAGTTGTGAGAGTTCTGAAATCTGATGTGAGATCAGATTGTGGGTCGCTCTGTTCTGAGCCGGTTTCATTAATTATCTCAGAGAGTCGAGTTGACCCAACATCTTCACATCTTCACATCTCTCTCTTTCTCTCTTTTCATAGTGTAAGATGGCTGCCTGTAAACAGCAGCAGCAGCAGCTCTCGGGCTGTTGTGAGGTTGTGGGTTTACAGTGATTTTAAACTGTGTACATTTTACTTGGTGTTTATAGATGATGTAAATCCACACTGCATCTTTCACCACATAACAAACACAAACACAGATTCAGGGTGATGTTGACTTTCATTACGTTTCTTGGCCCATTGTGGAAATTTTTGCGCAATATGAAATTGAGCTTCTTCACACACTATCACACACACACACACACACACACACACACACACACACACACACACACACACACACACACACACTATCACACACACTGGAGCTCATCAGTAGGAGGGGAAGCATCACATCATCTGGTCCTCATCAATCAGATGATAAAGTGGCTGTAAATCACACAAACACACGCGCAGAATGCCGGAGCCATAAACATGGCCTCAGCTCAGTGGGTCAGAATGACGTCATGCTTTGCCAACCAAAACACACAAACACCCCCTGCATAGCAGCACAAACACTCCTGCTGTGCTGAGGGTGGAGGAGGACGGATCCCCTGCTGCCACTCCATCACTCCATCACTCCATCGCTCCCTCAGCGGTAGGCGGCGCTTACAGGAAAAGTTCAGCTAAGATAAAAGAGTGGTCTCTGATGAATCCAGTTGGAACCGGCCTGGAGATGCGTTCGCTCCGATTGACCTCAACATGATGTTTCGTAAGATTCCTGCATGCTCTGTAAAACAAACCAACAGAAACCTCTCCCTTTCTGTTTTCACCCCGACATTCTGATCGACACAGAGCCCATGTCCAACTCACAGACCATCTTCATCTTCTTCACAACAAAACCACCTGTTTAAGAGGGTGTCCTTGTCACTGAGAGAGCAGAACCCTGAGAGAGAGCAGAACTCTCAGAGAGCAGAACCCCTTAGAGAGCAGAATCCTCTAATAAGTAGAATCCTCAGAGAGAAGAACCCTAAAAGTGGAACACTGAGAGAGAAGAACCCTCAGCAAGCAGAACCGTCAGAGAGCAGCATCCTAAGAGCAGAACTATGAGAGAAGCCTCAGAGAGCAGAACCACTGGGTGCAGAACCACAAGAATCCAGAACCCTTTGAGAGCAGAACCACAAGAATGCAGAACCTGGGGAAAACCAAACCCTCAGATAAGAACCCTAAGAGATCAGAGCCCAGACAACAACGAAAGATCAGAACACTGAGAGGGCACAAAGAACACAGAACCTTGAGAGAAAAGGAGCACAAGAGGCTAAAACCTGAGTAAATAGGACCTTGAGAATGCAGCACCAAGAAAATGAAGAACCCCAAAACACAAGAGCGCAGAACCCTGAAATAAACACAAATTTTACTATATCACAGTGGGGGTGCCTTAAACCACACTACATCCACTATACAGAGTGCATGTGTCTCTCTGTCTCTATGTCCATTGGCCTGTCTGTCTGGTTAGATTCCACTCATTACCCTCACGAACCTCTGACCCCTAAACCTTTGTCACTTCCTGTGGCTCTAATGTCCTGCCCCACATTTATAGCCATTTACGAGCATGTGTGTGTTTGTAGCATCATCTGTATAATTAATGACTAATGAATAATGAACTGTAGTATTCAAGAACCAGTTTTTGATGGTTTCGGTTTTGTCTTGGTCTCAATTGAACTCGGGATTGTCTCAATGTCAGACAATGAGGACTGTAGATTTTATTTTTAAGACCGGTCACAAGCATAACTGCAGGGATTTGAGTATCTCTCCTGTGCATTTTCTGTTCTATTGTTTCCATCATTAAAGTATTTTGAAGTAAAAATTCCTGCTTCAAATTCAATCAATTTGTCAGTGTCTTTAATTGCTCCCTGTCCCCTATACAGTGCACATGTCAGGTGTCATTTTGTAGTGGTGTCCGAATTCTCCATCCCCTACCTTCACACTTTCATTTTGTCCTCACAATGCACTCTGATTTCTATTGTATATTTAATGCACATACGGACAATTTCCTATACCACAACATGACACACTGCTGAAGATAACAAAACAAATCAATTTTTTTTTTTTTTTTAGATGATTTATTTTTCAAAATCAAAAAATGTGACAGTCATGTTTATATATATATATATATATATATATATATATATATATATATATATATATATATATATATGAGAAATAGTTTTTATGATATACCACAGAACTTAACTTTCATACACTATATAAGGATTAGTATACACGCGAGATATTTGAGATGCAGCATAAGGTGTTTCTGTGTTTGTGTAGCCATTTGCTTTTTTGTCCTCCACTGGTAACCATTTCATGTGTTCATGTGGATGTCTCTTCACAGCTGTTCTCACCTCTGTGTTCATTAGTTTTTACCCCATTTGTGTACGAGCTGGTTTTGCAAAACAACTCTTCAAATTCTTTGTCTACAGAGCCCAGGTTCATGCTTCAAGGGTTTCAATCTTGGTTTCTTTGGGGTTTTTTTTATATTGTTGTCTGCTGATCACCTGACCAGGATCTCAACGATCTCAGTGATCTCAAGTCCCTGACAGAACACAGATAAAAAATTATTTAACTGTTTAAATCTGTTGCTAATTTCAATAAAATACATTAAAAAGCGAAATTCTAATTAATAAATATATGTTCGAATTGATCGAATTTTGAATCAAAACTGAATAAAAGGAAAATTCACAGGCTAAACCCTGACACGTGGTGGGTGGAGATTTGTAATTGCAAACGAGCCAATCAGAGCGCAACTTCCAGTTAAGTCAATTAAATGAAAGAATACCATAACGTAAAATAAACACAGATATACAGAAATATATGACAGCTCTGTCCTGTAGTGTTTTAATCTGAATTATGTATTCCTGGAAGATGGAAGTAGCATGCTGCATTCATTTACTGCAGCTGCCATTTGAAATGGACTTGAACCAGAACATTTCCGGATGAAGGGAAAGACTCAACAGTGAGGAAGTTGAGCGACGGGGATCAGCTTTTCTAGCAGGTCAGTGATTTTGTAATCATTTTAGACTGCCTATAATAATGGTGGTTATAAAAAAGAAAAAAAAGTTTGTGTATAGTGGGTGTTTAGTTTGACCCAGTGCTGATGCACCAGAAGTTGGTCCTACCAGTGCAAAATCAAAATATTCTTTCTGTTTTTTTTTTTTTATTGGTGCAATAATGACGTAATAATACAAATGATTCTGTTGTATAGGTCTCCTTTTTTTGCACCAAAAATAGGGGTGGGTGGGGAAATAATATTTTAAATATTAATTTGATTATTGCATTGACAATGAAAATGTTACTCAAATCAAAATGATAGCGAAACAGTGCAAGTTTTGTTTATGCAGAAAAACCCCCCGACTATAACAAGTGGGATCGGGGAAGGTGGATTTTCAATAAAGTCAATGCAAAAAGTCAATAAAATCAAAATAAAATACAAATTATATATTTTTTTTATTCTTTTTGTTGTTAGGACCCCTGGTACATGCAAAATATATATGATTCTGATGTAAGTGTTAAATGGGCACAGAATGCTCAAGTTATGTATCGTATCCCTCAAGACATATCCCATACCCCTATCCATACCTGCTGCCTGAAATCCCATGCCACCTACCCAACTGCTCCCACCCCCTGTTGAATTGTTCTGCCACTAGGGCTGAGCCCGAGCACTGCATGTACAGACTTTTTAAAAAAAATATATATATATATATATATATATATATATATATATATATATATATATATATATATATATATTTTTATATCAGACCCCAAATATTATTTCCAATTAGATTTATTTTGTTAAAGTTGTTGATCGTGTCAAAAATGTCACTGTAATGAACATAAATGCACATTTAAGAAATTATTGCAGAACAGTATTTTTTTTTTAATCTTTTATAGAGATCTTGTTTTTTTTGTTGTTGTTTTTTTTGTATAAAGTTGAATGTAATTCTGTGGTATTATGAGCAAGAGAGCACAACTGTTAACAATGAAAACTCCTGGCTTTAGTTTCCACACTTAGTGAGCAGCGACATTTCTATATACTATACTGTCTCATTATTACCATATTAATACTTCTCTTTACCATATAATTCTTTTTTATCGAAAGTTTTCAGGTTTTCTGCATTTTTAATGTGGACATGTGGAAGTTGATGTGTAAGAAGTGATGGAGAGAGACAGATAGAGTGAGTGATGGAGAGAGACAGGTAGAGAAAGAGAGTGATGGAGTGAGAAAGATAGAGAGAGTGATAGAGAGAGACAGATAGAGAGAGTGATGGAAAGAGACGGGTAGAGAAAGAGAATGATGGAGAAAGACAGATAGAGTGAGTGATGGAGAGAGACAGATAGAGAAAGTGATGAGAGAGACAGGTAGAGAAAGAGAGTGATGGAGAAAGACAGATAGAGAGAGTGATGGAGAGAGACATGTAGAGAAAAGAGTGATAGAGAAAGAGAGAGATAGAGATAGGCAGATAGACAGAGAGATGGAGAATGGAAGTGAAACAGTTAGAGAAAGATAAATGAAGGGGAGAGAGAGAGAATTAGAGAGAGAGTGTAGAAACAAAAGGCAAAGAAAGAGTGATAGAAAGACACAGACAAGATTGTGACAGAGGGAGAAAGACAGTTAGAGATGGAGTGATAAAAAAGGTAAAGAAAAAGAGTGATGGAGAGAGAGAGTCAGTTAGAACAGGAGTGATTGAGAGACAGGTAAAGGAAGAGAGTGATGAAGAAAGGGAAAGACACGTAGAGAAAGAGAGTGATTGATTGAGGGAGAGAGACTAAGAGAGATTGAATGATAGAGTAAACGTGATGGAGAGAAGGATTTGCCTTCTCTCTCTCTTTCTTTCTCTTTTTCTCTTTAGTGGTGTAAAACGCATGAACGGTGGTGTGTTATTGTGAAACGCTCTGATTTATTTTGGCTGGAGTTTTTATGGCCCCTTGTACACTTCCTCTCTGCAATCAGGGGCCAAAATATTAAACAACACACGCCAAGTGTGTGTGTGTGTGTGTGTGTGTGTGTGTGTGTGTGTGTGTGGGAATACCACAGCCATGTGCACTACATTCCTGATTGAAAAGGTAAAGATTCATCACAGATGATATCAGACATTCTAAAAGAGTGAGATTAGAGGAATTTTAATTAAATATTGTTGCTGTGTTTCAGTGGAAATGTTGCTTTGCTCCATATGTGGGTTTAGGACGCCCAGGATGGACTGATGTGACCTATATAGGAAACAGGGTGTGGTGTTTAGGACACGCCTAGGATGGACCGATGTGTCCTATATAGGAAACAGAGTGTGTGGTTTAGGACACACACAGGATGGACTGATGTGTCCTATATAGGAGACAGGGTGCGTAGTTTAGTACACGCCCAGGATTGACTGATGTGCCCTACATAGAGAACAGGGTGTGGGGTTTAGGACACGCCCAGGATTGACTGATGTGCCCTACATAGAGAACAGGGTGTGGGGTTAAGGACACACCTAGGATGGACAGATGTGTCCTATATAGGGAACAGGGTTTAGGGTTTAGGACACGCCCTATATAGACAACAGGTTGTGTGGTTTAGCACACACCCAGGATAGACTAATGTGTCATATATAGGAGACAGGGTGCATGGTTTAGTACACGCCCAGGATGGACTGATGTGCCCTACATAGAGAACAGGGTGTGGGGTTTAGGACACACCTAGGATGGACCTATGTGTCCTATATAGGGAACAGGATTTGGGGTTTAGGACACGCCCTATATAGACAACAGGTTGTGTGGTTTAGCACACACCCAGGATAGACTAATGTGTACTATATAGGAGACAGGGTACATGGTTTAGTACACGCCCAGGATGGACTGATGTGCCCTACATAGAGAACAGGGTGTGTGGTTTGGGACACCCCAGGATGGACTGATGTGCCCTATATAAGTATAACTTAGCAAATATGCTAGCAATGCAAGAGAAAACTAATCAAGTGAGACAGAGCTAATAATCTAGCAAGAGAAGGCTAAGTAAACCAACCCATCGAGAGAAGGCTAACCTAGTGAGCACAGCTACTGTGTAACATAATAAATAAGTCTCAAACAATATGCTGTCAATCAAGCCTACCCATTAGAATAGTAGGCCATGCCCATCAAGACTTTCACTTTGCTGCTTTTGAGTTTTCTTTTGTTTCTGTCTCTCTTTTTCCCTGTACAACTCCGGATTAGTGGCTTGTATAAACATTTTAATGCTGTCCAGCGTATTCCGGTGTTGCGAAACGCACACATGGCTCCCATAGCTCAGCTTCTTCTTCTGTTTCAAAGCAACGGTGGCATGAATTACAAAGCAGCATCAGTAAATTGTGAGCAGATTGTATAATGATTCAGAGAGGCACGCTTCATTAAAAGTGTCACCTCACGTTTTATGTCCGAATGGTTGTGCTCCTTAAAAAGAAAAAATATCGAGATTGTTTCCTTTACGCAGGATCACGCTGAGTTTACCGTGAGAAGCCGTTTGAGGGTCCGAACAGAGTAAGAGCCATATACACACACGGCATAACGGATCAGAGATGAAAGTGCGGTGGCTTTCACTGCGGCATGTTCGCGGCGTGCTTTATGTTTCGGAGGAGAATCGTGTCCAAACCCAGATCCTCTCCCACTTCCTGCTTATCTCAGCCAGAGATCTGCTGCGAGAACCGAGCCCACATGCAGCTGGCGTGTTTGTGGTGGGTTTGAAACTTGGGGAGAGCAGCCTGATAGGCAGTGTGTGTGTGTGTGTGTGTGTGTGCACAAACCCCCTCACTTGCTCTAAAGCTGTGCTGCAAGTTATGTTCTCCCAAAGGAGAATGTCCTTTAGAGCGTATGGATACATATACAGGGTTTATGGAGTACAAAAGTTTTCAAGACTAGCTCTACTTTATTTTTCTACGTTTACACACTATTACTTTTGAAATAGTCCCCTTGCACAGCAATACAGTGCTCCCAGCATTCCTGACACTTTTGGAATGTGTCCTGGATGTCTTCTTTTCGAAGTGTGTCAAGCACTTTCTGCTATTTGCTACGGATCTCCGTAATGGTGTCAAAACGCTGACCGTAGAGTTAAATCTGGTAAGTATGGTGGGTGCGGAAGCGAGATCCTGTGGTTTGTATTCCCATTGTCTTCATGCACAAGTTGCCGAACGGTTTCACCGTTTCCGGGGAGGGTTGAGCTCGTTGAAGGTCTTCCTGATCTTTCGTCATATTCCATTGATGTTCTTCAGCTCTTGAAGTGATTGTGCCACTTGAAACACCTTGAACGACTTGTTGCAGCATCGCCGCATGCCAAACATATGTCACATCTCTGTGCCAGTTTCACGCAGAGTTTCATGTTTGCTCTTCATTCTAAATTTTTGTTGCAGATGTGGAAATGCACATAATCAGTATAGCACTAGTTACACCATTAGTCTTGACAGTTTTTGATACCACTTCATATATATATATATATATATATATATATATATATATATATATATATATATATAGATAGATACAGTACAGACCAAAAGTTTGGACACACCTTCTCATTTAAAGAGTTTTCTTTATTTTCATGACTATGAAAATTGTAGAGTCACACTGAAGGCATCAAGGGCTATTTGACCAAGAAGGAGAGTGATGGGGTGCTGCGCCAGATGACCTGGCCTCCACAGTCACCGGACCTGAACCCAATCGAGATGGTTTAGGGGTGAGCTGGACCGCAGAGTAAAGGCAAAAGGGCCAACAAGTGCCAAGCATCTCTCGGGGAACTCCTTCAAGACTGTTGGAAGACCATTTCAGGTGACTACCTCTTGAAGCTCATCAGGAGAATGCCAAGAGTGTGCAAAGCAGTAATCAAAGCAAAAGGTGGCTACTTTGAAGAACCTAGAATATGACATTTTTCAGTTGTTTCACACTTTTTTGTTATGTATATAATTCCACATATAATTCCACATGTGTTAATTCATAGTTTTGATTCCTTCAGTGTGAATCTACAATTTTCATAGTCATGAAAATAAAGAAAACTCTTTAAGAGAGAAGCTGTGTCCAAACTTTTGGTCTGTACTGTATATATATATATATATAATCACTAGATTAATTTCTGTAGTGAATAATACTAAAAGCTGCATAGGGCTCTTTTTATGCACTCCGTATTTTAAAAATAAAGCTGTAACTTTAGGATTGTTTCGGAAACACAGGCTCTCCTATAAATTGTCTCTTATTAACAATGAGAGAGAGAAAGAGAGAGAGAGAGCGAGAGAGAGAGAGATGGAGTGATATAGAGAGGGTTAGTGAAAGATTAAAAGACAGATTTTGATGGAAAGTTTGAAAATAAAGAGATAAAACGAGTGAGAGAGAAACAAAGAGAGAGATTTTTAGAGGGAGAGATAGAGAGAGTGATGTAGAAATGGTGAGAGATGGAGTGATGGGTATAGGGTTAATGAAATAGCTAGAGCTGATTGACAAAGAGAGAGAGAGAGAGAGAGAGAGAGAGAGAGAGAGATTTTTCACGTCATAAAAATTCAAGGTGACTTAATAAATTAATAATAAATAAGTAAAAAAGATGGTTTCATAATTAAGTAAAACATGAGTGATTAGTTCAGCTCTGGTGCAAAGTTTAGTTCTCCTTCATCAACAAAGCACAAAGCAGCCTCCCAACACCACACACGTTTAAACACATCCACATCATTCAAACTTTTCTTTAAATTCTTGATTTTATCAGCCTTTTTAACACTTTTGTGGCCTGACAGTCAGTGTTCTGTGCAATTCCGCCTCAGGATTCTTGTCATCTTCGCTTGACCGAGGATAAAATTAACCAGTTGGCACCTGAACCTGTGTTTCCTAATGTATTTAAAACCAAAAATAAAACACTGAACAGTAAAATCAACATAAAAACCTTAAAATGCTCCGTAAAAACACAATGACTGCATCCTGCAGCAGTGAATAAAAGCATGAAAAACTGTTTCTGTGAACAAAAAGGACAGTCATGTGCAATATCAGGGTTTAAAACAGAAATAAAATAGTTCAAAGAGTTAATACCATGTAAAATCCTCCACTGGAGGTCGGCAGCTCTTTTTGGTAACGGTGGTTTGTACAGTGTCTCCACTCTGGTTTAAAAACCCTGAACACTTCTCCATGGGGTGTCTACCCTCCCGCTCAGCTTTTTCTTATTCAAAACCTTAACACACCTAAACTCTGTAGAGCAGCTTCCCCGTCACTGACTGGAAGTCCATCTCCCCTTCACCCTGGCACTCCAGGAGGGGGCCCTCACACCCGTCGAGGTCAGAAGCGATGTTCAGCTGGGGAAAGGGTTCATCCTCTGCAGGACCAGCCTCCTTGTGTTGATAGTCCATCAGCTGAACACATTACTCTGATGTTAGTGCAAATCTTCAGCGGTGTAGGAACAGATTGAAAACACGCAGGGACCTCAATCTCTGCCAGGTCCTCTGCCCTCGACAAGTCTGACGCCGTGATGTTCACAAGCTCCCAGAGCATCACAATGAGAGAGAGAGAGAGAGAGAGAGAGAGAGAGAGAGAGAGAGAGAGAGAGAGAGAGAGCGAGAAAGAATGAGAGTTTGAGCGAGTGATGGAGAGAGAGAGAGTTAAAAAGTGAGAGCGCGACAGTAGGAAAGAGAGGAAAGAGAGATTTTATATTACTTTATTATATTTTTGGGTTTTTTGTAAATCTTTGTATACACTATTTTACTGTTTTCCTTTATTTAATTATAGACTTCATGCATGCATTCACTTAAACATATTCGTAATATTTGCTTTGGCAATACAAATCTACAATTTTTGTCATGCCAATAAAGCACTCTTTCATTGAAATAGAAAAAAATTAAGAGAGCGATAGAGAGATTAAAAGAGTGAGAGTGAGAGAAGGTGATTGAGAGCAATAGAGAGAATTAAAGAATGAGAGTTTGAGCGAGTGATGGAGAGAGAGAGAGAGAGAGAGAGAGAGAGAGAGAGAGAGAGAGAGAAAGAATGAGAGTTTGAAAGAGCGAGGGAGAAAGAGAGAGAAATAAACAGAAATGACAAAGAAATTTTGAAATAGAGAGATAGAGTAAGAGATAAAGTGATGGAGAAAGAAAAATGAAGAGAAACAAAGATAGTTAAATAAAAGATGAATAAAAATGTTTGAATCATTAATCCCTGACAGGCCCCCATTTTTTATTTCTGATTGGCTGCAGAAGTCAGATAGATTCATTAAATGTGTGTGTGTGTGTGTGTGTGTGTGTGTGTGTGTGTGTGTGTGTGTGTGTGATAGTTGATTTAAACATTAGATTTTTGTGTTATGCTTTTAATACGTCTCGCCACTCCAGACGCTTCGTGCAGTAACAGAAATAAATCAGTAATTGGGTCTCGGTGCTTAACAAACCCCTGTATATAAAAATATACATCTCACACACACAAACACACACACACACACACTTACACACTTACACACACACACACACTGGCGAGTCACGTTGTGTTTGTACGTTGCTGTGTTGGCTCCACAGGGTGTTTCTCATGTCTCTCTCTCAGCAGGATCGCTCGCCCTCTAATTGTTTTAGTTTATGCATGTTACCAGATTTGCAGGTAAAATTGGTCATCGTGTCGGCAGTCGTTGTTCTCTGCGTGAGGGTTCGCCTTCGTTTGTCCCTAATGACCAATTAGAGATTTTTTTCTCCGGACTCCAGTCCCGCCTGCCAAACTCTGACGCTCTGGGCTAAGCAGAAGAGGTCCTTCCAGAGGCCCATCAGGCTGAATTTAAATATCTTACGTCCAACACGCTAAAAGTTTTACGATTGATTTCTAAACATCGTTAGCGCTCTTTCTCTCTCACTCTCATTCTCCCTCTTTCTATCTCTCTCTTTCTCTCTCAGTGCAGCAGCATATAAATATCTATAACAGATTTTTTGTTATTATTAAATCTAAACATTCAACTTGATGGACATTTGACAGCTTTCCAAAGTTTGTACTTATTTGCTACGCATGAGGCGATGGTAAGCGTTTAGGGACGGTGTTAGCCAGAGGACAAAATCAGAGTTCTAGCTAGAGAATTTTTGTGTGCTGCTCCCACCATCAGGGACATACATCAGCATTAATCTTGACCATTGTGTTGTTAAAGGAAAATAATTAGTGACGTGGTGGTGTGATAAAAGTTCCTGCTAACACCCAGTTTTTTATTTGCCAGAATAAAACCACAGCGAGTTGCCAACAATTCGAATGATGTATTTATTTAGTAAGATGATGCGTCATGTTTTATTTGTTTATATATACTTCACTGCTGTCTATTGCTGTTCCTAGTGGGCATGGCCTGTGAAACACTAATAACTGTATATAGCTTCATAAACTAGCACACTAATCCTATATTAAATTTACGATACATGCCGGATTAGCTAAACAACTACTTGCTACATACAATGAAAGAGAAAGGAAGAAAGAAAATTTTAACTTGTCACATGACATTATAGCACAGTGAAATTTTTCTAATTTCCCAGTTCAGAAGCTGGGGATCAGCAATGGGCACAGGATCACCGATGGAGTACAGAGGGTTAAGGGCCTTGCTCAAGGGCCCAAGAGTGGCATCTTGGCAATACTGGGGCTTAAAAAACCTGACTTTCTGAACTGTGATGCAGAACCTTAACCATTGAACTATACCTTTGCCATGCTGAAGAAACTTTGCAGCGATTGTGAATTGCTTTGTCGTTTAGTAGCGTGAATGTGGGAGCTTGTAGAGGTGAAGGGTTACAGTTAAATGGCTTGAGGGGATGGGCTTCTTCTCCAGACTAGTGAATTTCAATATGTGAATGTTGTTCTTTGTGTTATCAGAACAATGTCACGATCTTGCATGGAGAAGCTGGTGCTGGATCTGTGATGATCACAAATCTAAGGCTCAGTAGCTCCTAGTTTTATAACCATAAAGACTGTATAAGACTGTAGAAAGAACATTACTTATAAACTTATACTCCAGTGCTCATGTTAGTTTTTACTCACCAGTGTTCTGTATTAAACTCTTGATGTCACCCAAATGAGGATGGGTTCCCCTTTTGAGTCTGGTTCTTCTCAAGGTTTCTTCCTCATAACATCTAAGGGAGTTTTTCCTTGCCACAGTCAGCTTGCTCATCAGGGATAAATGCACACCGTTCACTTTGAATGTTGATTTCTGTAATGCTGCTTTGAGACAATGTCTCTTGTGAAAAGCGCTATAGAAATAAACTTGACTTGACTTGACTTGATCTTGCTCTGTAAAACCGATACGGTACCATCCTATTAATGACTGACATGATGCAGGATTATCATGACAGCAGTGATGTCAGTGTTTGTGCTTCTCAGAGGATGCTTTAATATAAATAAATGTACTTTATATTCAGTACTCAGGCTCTTTTTGATCTGCTTCCTACTCTCACCTCAATTCACAATATCATCCACAAACCTCATAGTGCACAGAGATTCTTGTCTGACCTCGTCCGTCAACCTGTCTATCACCACTGCAAACAGGAAAGGGCTCAGAGCCAATACTCGATGCAGTCCAACCTCCACCTTAAACCAGTCTGTCGCTCCTACTGCACACTTCACACTGTCCTCATATACCACATACTACAACTCCTCTCTCAGCACCCTGTCATACGCGTTCTCCAAATCCACAAACACACAATGCAACTTTTTCTGACCTTCTCTATAATTCTCCATCAACATTCTCAAAGCAAATAATGCGTCATACTGTTCATCACAGATGGTCACCTTTTCTCTCAGCCTGGCTTTCACTACTCTTTTCCATAACTTCATGGTGTGACTGATCAACTTATACCCTGTAGTTACTGCAGGCCTGCACATCTCCCTTATTCATAAAAGCCAGTACAAGCACACTCCTTCTCCATTCTTCTGGAATCCTCCCACCTTTCAGAATCTTGTTTAACAATCTGGTTAAAAACTCCACTGCCACTTCTCCTAAACATCTCCAAGCTTCTACCGGTATGTCATCTGGCCCAACAGATTTTCCACTCTTCATCCTCTTCATAGCTGCTCTCACTTCCTCCTTACTAATCCTATCCACTTCCTGCTTCACCATCTCCACATTATTCAACCTTCTCTCACTCTCATTTTCCTCATTCATCAGCTGCTCAAAATACTCCCTTCATCTTCTCAACACACTCTCCTCACTAGTCAACACATTTCCATCACATTTCCATGCTCTAACTTGCAGCACATCCTTCCCAGCTCGGTCCCTCTGCCTGGCCAATCGGTACAAATCCTTTTCTCCTTCCTTAGTGTAAAACTTCTCATTCAACTCCTCATATGCCTTTTCCTTGACTTTCGCAACATCCCTCTTCAGTTTCCACCATCTTATTCTTTTTTAAGTCCTTACACTCCTCCTCTTTTTCTTCACCTCTAAAGCCATCCTACAGACCACTATCCGATGCTGTCTAGCTACACTGTACCCTGCCAACACCTTACAGTCTCCAATCTCCTTTAGGTTGCATCTCCTACATAGAACATAGTCCACCTGTGTGCACCTTCCCCCACTCCTATACGCACCCTATGATCCTCTTTCTTCTAAAAAATATGTATTCACCACTGCCATTTCCATCCTTTTAGCAAAATCTACCACCATCTGCCCTTCCACATTCCTCTCCTTAAGGCCATACCTACCCATCACCTCCTCATCACCTCTTTTCCCTTCACCAACATTAAAGTTTGCCTCAATCACTAATCTTTCTTTCCTAGATACACCTTCTACCACTTAATCTAACTTACTCCAGAATTTGTCCTTCTTTTCCATCTCACAATCCACTCCAGAGCAAAGGCACTGATGACATTTATCATCACCCCTTCAACTTCCAGCTTCATATTTAGCACTTTATCAAAAATCTTCACCTTCACTACACTCTCACTGTACTCTTCCTTCAGAATCACCCCTACACCATTTCTCTTTCTATCCACACCATGAAAGAACAGTTTAAACCCACCTCCAATGTTCCTGGCCTTACTCCCTTTCCACTTGGTCTCCTGAACACACAAAATATCTACCTTTCTTCTCTCCATCATATCAGTTACCTCTCTCCCTTTACCAGTCATAGTACCAACATTTAAGTATCAACCTCCACTCTCCTACACGACTCCTTTCCCTGTTGTCTCTGTAGACATCTTTCTCCTCTCCTTCCCCTCTTTCAGCCAATAGAAGCCCAATTTCCACCGATACCCTGTTGGCTAACGATACCTGTGGCGGTCGTTGTTAACCCGGGCCTCAACCAATCCGGTATAATCCGCATATTAGATTTGGCACATTTTCCGCTGGATGCTCTTCCTAACGCAACCCTCCCCATTTATCCGGGTTTGGGACCTGCACTAAGAGTGCACTGGCTTGTGCAACCCTAATGACTGTGTTTCAGAAGTGTACAGTATGTGTGTATAATAGCTTGAAATAAGTGTGTGCGAATGTGTTTATTTTAATGTGTGTGTTTGCGTGACGTGTGTGTAAGTTCAAAGTGTGTGTATTTGATATGTATATTTGATGTATATGTGAATGCTTGCTTGATATACATTTGTGTAAATGTGTGTTTGTTTGATTTGTATGTTTGCTTGGTGTGTGTGTGTTTACTTATTGTATATGTGTGTGAATGTGTGAATGTGTGTTTGTTTTGTGTGTGTGTGTGTGTGTGTGTGTGTGTGTGTGTGCGTGCATTGGTGGATAGTAACAAAGTAAATGTAATTCTTTACTGTACTTAAGTAGTTTTTTCTTGCATCTGAACTTTACTGAAGTGTTTCCTTTTGGGGAGACTTTTACTTTAACTTCACTACATGTCAAAGTTAATTTTTTTACTTTTTATTTATGAGTAAAAAAAAATAAAAACACCCAGCAATCCACTAATGAGGGTTGAGCGTGCACTCTGTTTTAAACTTTTTTTGTGGCGTAAGTTTAAGTTAGGTTTAAGCGACATGGTCCGCCACGGGGCATCAATGCAAAAAAAAAGTGAAAAAATCGATTGATTGATTTTTTTTTTTTTTACCGCCGATTTGCACTGTCACGTCAATTATTATATCATGTCACGGTGAATGTACCTAGTCAGGACTCGGAGTCTACACCCACCACCTCAAGAACTTCCCACTCATGCACTCAGAAAGGAGAGGCGGGGTTTGGATGATGTCACACCTGTAAGGAGCGCTGAATCCAAATTAAAATTATGGATGAAAAAAGGTCTAAACCCTCAGGAGCCCATTTCAGAAAAAAAAAGAGGAGAGAAGTGTGTGTGTGTGTGTGTGTGTGTGTGTGTGTGTGTGTGTGTGTGTGTGTGTGCGTGGGCAGCTCTATCAATGATCTCTTTATAAATATAGTAAAGGCTAACGCATTTAATGAAATAGGCTAATGGCTAATAACTGTAAATCACTTAGGATATGCTGTGATGCCTGGTGTGCTTTTACACATAGGGCAACAATATTTCTTTTAGCTGCATGACATTATACATTATGGTATGTAGTTTAACATAATGTGTGTAGCAACAAAACAGATATAGATGATGTATGTATCTCATGGCTTTAATTAGCCAAGGAGTTGTTTGGTTCTTGTTTGATAAATTGTGCACAATAACGTATATTTAATTGTGCAATCAATGCATTTAGGATGATATGAAAGCTCTCAGAAATGTGTCCAAATTTGTAGACTGATATTAGAATATTTCTTACTTATCCAGTGACTGTAGCCAAAGCGGAGAGGAGCTTCTCAAAGCTGATCCTAATCAACAGGGGAGACATGGGTCATGGCGTGGTTCACACAGGGCATCATTCAAGCTAGAACCGCCATTGGCACTTAGTACAAATGTACAGTTCAGCGTCAGTTTAACATTTTGAACAGTTTGAACATTTTCAGAGGAATAAATGATGGAAGAGACCCCGGACTCTAACTTGCCACATCACCGGTGGCCTTATTTGTGTGATTTTTATTTAGGTTGTTGAAAAGGTTTTGGGCTCCTGATAATTTATTAGATATCAATCAGTATTTAACTCATTCATATATTTTTATTTCTATATATTTCTATATTTCTAACAATAAAGTCTTTTCACATAAACTGGGTTGATTAAGTGAAGAATCATGTGACAAAAATTATAATAGGAACATTATAGCCATAATAAATCATAGTACTTGGATACTTAAGTTAATTTAAAGGCAAATACTCTTGTACTTTTACTCAAGTGAAAGTTTAAAGTGAGCTCTTTTACTTTTACTAGTCATATTTTACCCAATGTATTTCTACTTTTACTCAACTACATGCTTTGTATACTTTGTCCACCACTGATTGTGTGTGTGTGTTTGTGTGTGTG
>NC_060885.1:27271131-27346131 GCF_014805685.1 Silurus meridionalis | reverse complement strand
ATTAGTAGTAGTAGTAAAAGTATTATTAGTACTAGCACATTTAACCTGAACTGAAAGTTTTACAAACTCAAAAAATAAAAGACGTTATTTAAATACCCCACCTCACTTGGGGATTGATGTTAATACTATACACATATGACATTGCTATGGTTAAATCTCAAATTTATAGACCCCTCATAATTATTTTATTTTATTGCATGTCATGGTGCGTATTGTGGTGCGTATCATGGTGTGTGTCAAGCAGTATTATCAAAATAAATAAACACACCCCATGGGATATATTAGAAATTGTATAACAAATGAATAATTAAAACACTTAAAGCAAAATGTAATAATAAAAATTAATAAAAACTCAAAATAGTTTCCTGGAATGGGATAATTATACTTCTCCATAAAGATGACATTAACAACATTTAAAATAAAAAGCCTTGTTTTATTAAAGCAATACAAAACAAACATTGAACTGATTTTTTTCTGAATTAAGCTTCATCATAATATTCGCCAAACACTCATCTTCATCATCATTCTCTTCATCTTCTTTTTTTCTTCATCTTGTTTTAAATGTTCTTATTATTATTTATGCCTAAATTCAACCTGCATTTATTAGACATATAATTAAAATGGTACATAAACTTTTGTAAACTTTAAGTTTAACTTCAAGCTTTGATAGTTGCAGGTTTGTATTTTCAGGTGAAAAGCTGCAACCAAAGATTACAGCCTTTTTGTTGTTTTCAGGTGTTTGAGTTATTTATGCAAGAGATCTGGATAATATCTTTGTATTGTCTTACAAACAAACACACACACACACACACACACACACACACACACACCTCATTGCCTTGGTTACACCTTGAAGGGCGTTACCTCTTACCTCTACATTAGCTCTTCAATGTCAAGTTTAAATGAGTTAACAAATGTTTCCGGGCTGAGTTAGAGCCCATGCCGTGAATGCCGTATCACTACACACTGTGCCAAAGCATATTTATGGTCATTGTCATAGTTTTATATTTTAACAGGGTTTGATGTTCCTGTTTGATGCACACACACACACACACACACACACACACACACACACACACACACACACACACACACACACACACACACACACACACACACACACACACACACACACACACACACACACACACTGTTTGTTTGTTGACTCCTGAGGTCCTGTTATTTAAAATGTAAGCCATCACTAGAAACCATCAGTTTGACCTGAAATTTAGATTTTTCTAAAAAACCTTTCTACCTAAACTCATTTAAAACTGTTTGTCATTTGACTGAATTGAATAAAGTTTTTTTCTTACTTTTTCTCCAAATTCATGGTTTCTTTCAGTATCATATATGCACTTATTTTGTGTTAATCAGCATGAAACTGAAATTTCATGTTTTTTTAGGTTACATTGGAAACTGTAACGTTGACTGTAATAAGAAACACACATATTCAGCCTGACCTCTGACCCCTACCGGATGAAGTAATCAGCCTGCAGTTCTGCCTTCTGTCTGAAATGTTGAGTTTTTTTACATTTCCATACAGAACTTTTATGGATTTTATGGATTAAACGTGTTCAACATAAACATGGCTCAGGACCTCCATGATTTCCTGGCCTTCTTCTATAAATTCACTCATCTCAAACATTTTGCAACCTGAAGTGGATAATGGTTTCTGCCGGGATCTTAAAAAGGAAAAAAATTTTTAATCTAATTTAAGATTTAAGACCTGTTAGGCTTTTAAGTTCATTTGCTGTTCTAGGTTCTTAAATAATATTTAACAGGTCCTAATTTTCTGATGTCTATAAAATGCTACCTCTAATGCTAATTGAAATGCTCCTGCAGATTGTTAATGTTTTTTCTTTTTGTTAGTTTCTGGGTTTTTTTGTTAGTTTCTGTTTCTATTGTGTTGTACATCTTTTTTTCGCTAGTCCAAATATAATTTCCTGTCAATCAGCTTTCTGTTATTGGCATGAATTTCTCTTGGATTGTACCACAGGTGTGAAATGGATTTTTTCAGCTATAGGGAAGTGCAAGTTTAGCGAAATTTCACTTGAAAAATAAATTATTTAGGGCTTGGTTAAGGCCAGCTGCTAACAATGTGTTTTTTGTGTTTTTGATGTCATGATATATATCTTAATTTCCTTCCTAATGGTCTTAAATAAGTCTTAAAAAGTCTTAATTTTGACTTGGTGAAACCTGTAGAAACCCTGGATAATCTGTGTTAATTATCCAATTTAATAAAAAGAATTGGTTCCTTTTCACCTCAAACTCTACCAAAATTAATACAAAACTAAAAAGGTTGTCGGCTGTTTACCATATTTTAGTTCTACGTTTTTTACTTCTTATATTTATTTTAAATTCAACTTTTTGTATTTACTTTCAAAATTAGAAAAAATTTCCAACCTAAAATTGCTTGTATTAAGTCCAGCAGTGTTTTATTGTCATTTCAGCCATATACAAGCCAGTATGCAGTGCTACACCCAACACAAATTACCAAAAGATTACACAAATCTAACTCGAATGCTACACAAAGTGCATGTGTAAAAATGTATTGCAGACAACACAAGACAGTGAGCCAGTAGTGGTAACTTAGTGGTTAAGGCATTAGACTTTGGGTCCAAAGATTATAAATACAAATCCCAGCCACACCAAGCTGCCACTCCTGGGCCCCTGAGCAAGGCCCCAAAACCCATAGGTGCTCAGTTATATCGATAAGATAAGTGTAAATCACTCTGGATAAGAGCGTCTGGCAATTGATGTAAAGTGTTGTGTAATTTTTTTACCCAAATTTTACCTTTCACTGTTCTTTATACTTCTGCTTAGATTTTGGACTTGATTGAAAAGTTCTATTAAGAATTTAAAAAAAAGACTTTAATAATAATAATAATAACTATTATTATTATTATTATTATATTATTATTATTATTATTATAACAGCATTCATGAAACAGTTATATAATAAATATGAAGTATATACAGTTTAAAAGTGACTCATTCTTATTCTATGTTCTCAAACTGTAATGAGTGTGTGTGTGTGTGTGTGTGTGTGTGTGTGTGTGTGTGTGAGGTCTGAGGTGAGAGGTCTGAACTTGAATAAACATAATTTCTCTGACATTGCGGTGATCACACTAACACGTTCTTTTTCTCACACACACACACAAACACACATACACAAGATTCGATGTGGCTCATTGAGTCTCGATACTTTGGGTTGATGGATATATTATTAGCACCAGGCTAATATCTGTGAAAACAAGTTTATGGATGTTCTTAGTGAGAGGCAGTGCAGGGTCAGGGAGAGGTGTGTGTGTGTGTGTGTGTGTGTGTGTGTGTGTGTGTGTGTTAAAATGAGAGAGAGAGAGAGAGAGAGAGAGAGATAGATAGATAGATAGATAGATAGATAGATAGATAGATAGATAGATAGATAGATAGATAGATAGATAGATAGATAGATGTTGCAGGATGGAGGTTCATCCTGTTCTTCAGTCCTCCGGCTACCCGGAACACATCAGTCCATCATCATCAACACACACACACACACACACACACACACACACACACACACACACACACACAAAACCAACGCAGGTGGAGACACATACACGCTAATAGAATAAGAATGCTAAAGAAACCCCAGGAGACAGGCGCACACACTGACAGTGGCTATGCGATGACATGTTTAGAATCCAGGAGCAGTGTGTGAGTCCCACACACTGCCGGGGTTGTGCTGACACATTTAGAGTTCACATACACACACACACACACACACACACTTACACATACACGGGTTAGGGTGAAGTCAAGGCGACAGGATAGATACATGATGGACTGACAGGCACTTTTACACACACACACACACACACACACACACACACACACACACACATGTCTGTCTCCTGAGGTTTTGGTTTCCTCAAAGTGGAGGGAAAGGGAAATCAGCAAGATGTCAAACACACACACACACACTCTCTCAAACCATCTCACACATACACACACACTGTCACAAACAGACTCATTAACAAGTGAATCATTTTATTGAAAATCTAAAAAAAAAAAAGCCACAAATATATGCATATGCACACACACACACACACACACACACACACACACACACACACACACACATACACACAAAGGAAGTCCTGAAAGGTTAAAGCAGGTCTTGTAAAAAATCATATCCAATTGGTCTGTAACCTTATGACCATCCCACACACACACACACACACATATTGTCATCAGCAGGTTATAAATAAAGCCTTCAGCTGTTTGACAGGAAGATCTGCATGTCCGAAAAATGAACCAAGGGTGACTCAGTGTGTGTGTGTGTGTGTGTGTGTGTGTGTGTGTGTGTGTGTGTGTGTAATAGAGAAAGAAAGTATGTGAGAACATGGTTTGGAACGGGTTTGACATTTTAAAAACGAACATTAAACTCTGCACGTTAACGTCCAGAAGCATAAACGTGTCACGCAGCTGTGTGTGTAGATGTGAAGTGACGGCCGTTATACACCTACACACACACACACACACACACACACACACACACACACACACACACACTCTTGCCAAATATGAACTCGATGTCATTTTAAGAAATGTTCACAGAGCTCACACAGTCGTTATGTTTCTTTTATTTCTGAACATTTATATGGTGCGTTTTTACCCACAGTGCACTGCAAGCCTCAAAGTCCATATAGAGATTTAAATCATTATAAGTATAAAGTTAGCATTCATCTGATTACATTTGGGTGTGTTGTTTACATTTATTGTAGGAAGATTCAAATTTTTTGGAGAAAATTATAAAGTGTAATTGCATTTTATATACAGAACCTGTGAACATTCTGGGTCAGGATGGTTTCCCAGAAAAGTTATTGGGACACCTGACTTTTCCAGCCATATATGCTTCTTCCCCAAACTACACAACACATTTTGAGAGACACAGTTGTCTTCGGATGTGGCAGAATGAGATTATCTCATCACTTAAACTAGGATATCCAAACAAGTTTCAGCATGACAATGCCCCTGTGCACAAAGCCAGCTCCATTAAGATCTGCTTAACATGGGTTGTAGTGAAAGATCTCCCGCTATAGCTCCCTACTGAATAGCTTTGGGATGAATGTGAACACTGAATGCTGCACCCAGGCCTCCTCACTTCACATACATCAGTACCTGACTTTACTAACACTCTTGTGTCTGACTGAGCAAAAATCTCCACTTAAAGTGAAACATCTTCCCAGAAGAGTGGAGCTTGCTGTAACATCCAATTGGGATTAATTGTGGAATGGGATGTTCAAAAAAAGCACATAGCAATCTTATGCTCGGGTGCCCACAACCTTTTGGCCAAATAATGTGTAATATATATATCAGACATAATGTGACACATCAGTAATAAAGAAAAATAAACTTTTTTTTTTTTTTTTTAATGAATGATGAATGTTAGTGGGAAGCTAGGCAGCTTTTACATTTTCAGGAACATGGCAATACCGCTTGCGTCATGCATACAACCACACACACACACACACACACACACACACACACACACACACACACTATAAGTGCACACGCACGCTATAAGCACCCAAAGAAAACACAGCTGTCGTGTGAGACTGTGGTGAAAACAGGCCCGGATGTCCTCGCCGACGCAGGAAAATATGACAATTCAGACGTGATCCCCATGAGGAAAAATTTCGGTTTGAAATGAAATGAGCTTTTCTTTCATTTTTTTTGTTTTGTTTTTGTTTTCGAACGATGGATGGGACGAGACAGGACAGACTAGCTTGTTTTGGTTACTGAGGTTAAGTTCAGTGCTAGCGTTAATGTGAAAAAGATGTACGGCGCGCCAGGGCTGGTTTCCGGCTGCGTATTTTTTTACTTTGTTTCAGACAAGTTGAAAAAAGGTGGCTCATCATCATCATCATCATCATCATCATCATCATCATCACTACAACACACAGCACTCAAGGGTTTTAATATAACCTTTACGTCAGGATCGTCATAGCTAAACACTAAATGACACTATGAAGCATGCTAAGTAGCAAGACTGATGTTTAGCTATCAGACCAACAAGTAGAAATATATATATCATTTTGATAAGAAAACTTTGAGTTGCATGATATAAAGTGAACAAAGGAAAGGTGAGTTTGCTGAGGTGAGTTTATCTGAATATACATATCTTGTGTGTGTGTGTGTGTGTGTGTGTGTGTGTGTGTGTGTGTGTGTTTTCTCAAGCTCACTCTAAAGTCTTCAGCATGTTTTGACTTTGATGTTCACGCTCATTAAGCTGATCACTTCCTAATTAGCACGTAGCTGAAGTGTGAAAAGGAAAAGCAACGTTTAGGAGTGGGAGTGTGTATTCTGGCTTAGCATTGCTGCTATAGTGGTGTGGCGTGTGTGTGTGTGTGTGTGTGTGTGTGTTTCAGAATCTCTACATGTCAGATTTCTACATAATGCTAAATAAACCCATAAAGATACCAAGCGCAATTTTCAGATTTGACAAACTTTGTTATAGAAACAAACAAGAACGGCTTTGGTTCTCAATGCTAAAAGCAAGAAAAGCTATCTTTTTGTGTGATTTTATCAACGCCTAAGGTAAATTAGATATTATTCACTATATATGTTTTTCATTTGCTTTGTAAAAATACACTTACGCTGTCCATATGAAACACTTGATGTGCTAGCACAATAATTTTATAATTGTTTATTATTATTTTTTAAGGACCGGTACTTAGTTTAGCATACATGTTTCTCCTAGCAACAGCGTAGTCTCCGTCTCATCTGACAACTTTAATTCGAAGAACGTGTTTACTGTATTGTTTCATGATTGATTTACTTCATTTAAACACACACTCACACTCACACACACACACACACACACACACACACACACACACACAAATCACCCACTTGCCCACAAATGCACAGTTTGAAATGAGTCTAATACACATCCTGCCTATGTGAAAGCACTCAGACACACTGGCTAGCTTCAAAGCTGTGTGTCTATGTGAAGTGTGTGAGTAAGTGAATGGGTTGTTTTCACTGTTAATGTGTGTACCATGGCCTTTTATTTGTGTGAATACACAAGTCAGAGAGCATAAACTAAGCTTTTGGAAGAGACATCACACACACACACACACACACACACACACATTAGGCACTTTCCCCCGCCTGGAGAAGGTATGCAGTATTGTGTAGGGTTTCAGGGTTAACCAAACTAGTGCTTGATTTTATGTAATAATGCAATATTATAAATAGTGCCCAAGCTACAGATTTGTTTTGTGTGTTATGGTTTTGCAAGTCATGCACACAAACAACATGCAAGTAAACACGATATCTAGCTTTCAATTTGAGCAATAAAATTAGATTAACGTCTCTGTCTGGCCACCTTTGTTATTCACTTTTTTCAATGCGGTGTGACTCAGTGGGAAAACAGAAATCAGCAAAACAGGGAATAAAAAAATCCCAACTAGAAATTGGGAACATTTTATATTTAAGGTTTTAAAGACACAGGAATGCATAAAACCATCTTGGAACAGAAGAGTCACGTGATACGAGTATGATGCATCCAAGTTATATATTTATTATAGTTGCTGGGTAAAAAAATATTCGTTGAGGTGTTGATTTAATTATCACTCCAGGTTTTTTTTTCACCATTATGCTGTATCCAGGTTTAATTTGAAAACGTTTTCTTCAAAAACACAGAGTGTGGACTAAGAAAACAGAGATATTGAAAAACATTAGCATATTTTTGGCCATGTGATGCAGTTATTTTTCAAATCAAACAATAAATTGGACGATGTTGTACAGCAGACAGATAGATGAATAGGACAGAATATTCACCTGTAACTTGTAAAAGAGTGTTTTAAAACAAGAATTCCATTTTCGAAGCTTTTCCGGACAAATGTGAGTGTAGCTTGAGGCAGAAAAGATTTGTATTAATTCAATCCTTTGTATTGACTTCATACAGAAGAAAGTTTATTTTATATTGCAAAACATTGAGCTGTGAGCACAACACAGATCTGGGAAAATACACAACAATGAAACATCTCATATATTGGCTGGAACAATAAAAAAAACTTTATACATTTTCAGAGATATTATACAATTTTATACAAATTTAAGACATTTAAGACACGTCAAGTATGTTAGTGTTTACACAGAACACTTATACTGCACAATCACATCCTGATACACACCCCATCTGTCTCTTCCTTATACTCTGTACATCTCTATATTGATTTTCTTGTTATCTTTCATCTGTAATGTAAATTGCTTAAGCATGCTTTTTACTGTTTGTGCTCCTCTGGTATGAATAAACCTACCTACCTACCAACCTACCTTCCTACCTACCTACCTACCACTTTAATTGTGGTAACTTTGGCTTTCTTATCATTTCTGTGCAAATAAATCAATTTCCCGGTTTTCAGGTTGCCCATTTTCCTGGTTCTCTCCTCTCCCATTTTCTTATTAAAGACTGTTATAAATCTTCGTTCAGCATCCTGCATATGGGTCCTTCCACTCTACATCCCTCCCGTGATCTCTACTGGTCTGAGCTTTCGATGGTCACATGCTTCAATGTGGTACAGATCGCACCAAGCGTCTCCTTGTTTCCAACGCGCCAGCGTAAATGGCTGTCCTTCCTCCTCATCCCCTCTGCCCTCACACCAGCCATGTTCAGATTCAAATGGCTGCAGAAACATAATCCTCAGCTGGACTGGACCAGCAGTCAGGTGTTGGAATGGGGGGTGTCATGCCATGCCAGTTGCTTCACTTCTATCCCCCCAGTCCTGGCCAGTTCAGGCGATAAACCTTTCTCTGACCTCAGTTCCATCCCCTTGGAGTACCATGATCTGGGAATGGCCTTCAGCAAAGCCAGGGCACTATTGTTACCTCCTTACCATTTTCTTCCGATCCCTGGAGGAACACCATCTCCTCGTATGTGTTGTTCTCACCTACCTGCTTCAAAACCAGCTGTATGTGAAGGCTGAGAAGTGTGAATTTCATGTGTCCACCACATACTTTCTGGGCTTCATTCTGGCTGCTGGGAGTGTGCGGATGGATTCTGCCTGGGTACATGCAGTCAAGTAGTGGCCACCACCAGAGACGTGCAAACATCTACAGAAATTTCCAGCCTTCGCTAACTTTTACCGGAAGTTAATCTGGGGAAGTTCCTTCGTGGCTCCCCTGCATTGACCCACCTCCACTCGTCAGCCATTTTCCTGGAACTCAGAGGCCGAACTGGCTTTTCAAAGACTAAAGACTGATCAGCTCTGCTTCCAGGTCCTCTAGTGGTGTCACTGCTCACGGCTCTTCTGCCTCTCCCACTTTGTCCCTTTTTCGGTAAAGCTTTTGGTGGCCCAGTCTTAACAAGGATGTTTGTGGCCATCTGTTCTACTTGCGCACAGCACAAGACCCCTAGAGCCACCCCTGCAGGCCTCCTTTCTGTAATAGACACGTTTTCCAAGATGGCCCACTTCATACCTCTCCCCAAACTGCCAAAGAATGTGCCCAACTCCTGCTTCAACACATCTTTTGGCTCCATGGCCTCCCCGGTAATATTGTGTCAGTTCGGGGTCCACAATTCTCATCCCACTTCTGGAAAGAGTTCTGTCGCCTCCTGGGCATCTCTGTCACTCTATCCTCCGGCTTCCACAATCAGACCAATGGACAGACTGAAAGGCTCAACCAAGATCTGAGGACAGCCCTCCACATCCTTTGTGCCGATGACACCGCTTCTTGGTGGTCACAACTAATATGCTTGCTGGATCAACCAGAGGCGTAGACCAGCACCAAAATACCGACCAAGGGCCTACCCCTTAAAACCGCATGCAAGAAACCAGCCCCTCCCTTATAGGACCGTTTCCCATCTATAAGGTCCTTACCCCTTTTGCTGTCCGTCTCTGACTGCCCTGAGTCTTACGGATCCACCCTACCTTTCATGTCTTGCGCCTCAAACCTGTCAAAGCTTGCTCCCTGGTTCCCTTCACCAGACCCCCCTCCACCCTCCCGAGTCATTGACAATAGCCCCGCTTTTACCGTGCACCTTATCCTGTGTTTCAGATTCCTCGTGTCCCCTGCCAGTCCTCATTTTTTCCCTTTTGGATTTCTTAGTTCCAGTTTTGGATCTACGGCTTTCTCAGACTCATGCCTCGCCCCTTGGACTCGGATTCTTTGTTTGCCGGCTCTCGGATCACGGACTATTTGCGGACTTACTTCTCTCTCAGTTTTCAGGTTGCTGTTTTCCCGGTATTCTCCTTCACCCTCAGACCCTCCGTTCAAGTGCCTTTAGTTTCCGGACTGTTAGTATTTCCAAGTGTTCATTTGTTTTCTGTGCTTTCCAGTTTGGATATTCTGTGTTTTCCTCCATCTTCTTATGAAAGACTGTTATAAATCATCTTTCAGCATTCTGCATTTGTCCACTCTCATCCTTCCACTCTCCATCCCTGACACCTGGTCTCACTAATAATCTTATGATTTGTTCTCCTTCTTGTTTGCCTCTACTCAGTTTATCTCAGTTCGTCTCACTTCATCTTAGTTTACTTTATCTCTCCACCACTTTGGCCATGCCAACCAAACTTTAAAGATTTATCCTATGTCGTCCTACAGTGATTTCATAGCAGTACATGTATATGATTTATTTATTGATTTTTTTATTTATTTTATGTTTTAACTGTATCTTTATTTTTTATTAGAAATTGTTTTGGTATAGCTACAGTCACAACTTGTGACTCTAAATTCCCACTGAGCTACACTTCTTCTTCTTCTTCTTCTTCCGTGATCCGCATATTTGATTTGGCACATGTTTTACGCTGGATGCCCTTCCTAACACAACCCTCCCTATTTACCCGGGCTTGAGACTGGCACTAAGAGTGCACTGGCTTGTACAACCCTAATGGCTGGGTTCCCACTGAGCTACACTAAACATTTAAATAATTGTAAAATAAAACTAGACATGAAACACATTATGCTTTATACCTTTGCATTCATGGTTTATACTTAAAACTTTCATAGCTTGGTTTCAAATTCTCATCAGGACCAGGTTGCATTTAGGTAATTTTTTTATTTGAAAATGTAAATAGGATGTGTGTTCAATTGTGTGTGGGTGTTTTATTACAATATCCTTTACAATACAAAACATAGCATAAAAAATTTAATAGTTAGACATCTATGTCCTCAGTATTTAAATGCATAATGAAACTGTATTTAGATACAACAGATGCACCTCTATCATAAAAAATCAGCATTAATTAGTGTAAAGTACAGTCCAGTATATGGAAAAATCTGATAAAAGCAAATGGTTTGGTTTTCAGTCATAGACCATGCCCCTTTTACTGTTATTGACAGGTGAATGTGTAATAACTTTGGAGGGAAAAAACACACTTTTTGTTAAGAAAATGACTATTTATTTTTTTACAACAAGTTTAAGGAATCCAGTGATATATGTAAATAATCCATAAACAGATTAAAGTGCCAAATAACAGTTATACAAAAAAGAAAATCTGTACAAAAAATTATTACAAAAATTGGAATGTGGCTTTGGCTAGTCGAGCTAATGGCTTTGTTTTTCTGTTTATTTTAATTTTTTTAGTATTTATGATTGTCTTGTACTTTGCAGAGCCTCAGTGGGCTTTATCAACCGAACTCAATAAACAATAAACTGATGTATCTGTCAACATAGACAGAAAAAAACAGTCTAAGATCACATTTTTGTGCACTCAAGTCCCTGGATTTTATCCATTCCGGTTGCTAACATTCCAAAGTTCTCCAAAAAATCCATAAATCCAAGATGAATATGCTTCAAAAAGTCTGAAGGGTCAGATGCAACTTAGTTCCAAATTACATACTTTTTGGTAACTTCAGCAATTCATTAATCCATATATAGGCATCTTCTTGATTTAAAACACTGGAAGAACTTTGTCTTTGGTCATCTTAAACACATCTCTTTGGTCTGCACTGCTGGGATGTCCTCATTGGCTGATTCTGGCCGACCTCATGGCTTTTATCCAGAACTGCAGTGTGTTTGGATTTTCATCAAAATCTCAGATTCATGAATCCATAATTTGCTATCGTGTTAGCTGGAGTTTAGCTCCTTTTGCATTTTTTGGTCTTGTTGAAGACCTGTTGCACTTGGCTCACATTATTGTCCTGTAGGTCTTTGGATTCCCCTCCATTTTCCTAACATCAGTCGATGTCTTTAAGGCATTTGGGTCTTCTTTTAAATCCACAGTGATCCACAAACACTAATGTAGGTGTGTTTGTGCATATATATATATATATATATATATATATATATATATATATATATATATATATATATATATATACACAACACACAAACACACCTACATTGTTGGCTCTCGCTTTTGAAGTCCTTCCTCGTGGTTCTGTATTTCCTGCGATCTCACAGGCTGGACCTCTGTCAACGTTAAAAAAATCCGAAATCTTTTTTTATTCAGAACCAGCTCATGTTTGTGGATTCAGCGAGAAGCTCCTGGCTCCGTGAGTCCATATTTTGATATCGTATTAGTTTGAGTCTTGCACCTTTCACTCTTTGGTCACGTTGCTATTGCTATTGGCTGCTGTCCTCGGGTCTCTTTGGCTTTTCCAGTGTCCCCATTGGCTAATGTGGTGTGACCTCACTTTATCTTGGCAGGTTTGAGCTCTTTGACTTGCATGTGTAATGTTTTGTGGACGGCGAGAGTCCTGGACTGACAGAAACCTTTTCCACACTCCTGGCATTTGAACGGCTTCTCTTTGGAGTGGATATACCTGCAGAGAGATAGAGCGAGAGAGAGAGAGAGAGAGAGAGAGAGAGAGAGAGAGAGAGACAGACAGACAGAGAGAGAGTCCTGGTAAATCTACAGATCAGGGCTTGTTACACTGCTAATCATCAGTTCATAGGAGTGCTGTGATTTGGCTATGACAAGGTTTAAATATCTGAAAACTGATGAACCGTGATGTGCAATGTTTTTAAATGTCTTTTACCGGTGGTCTCTGAGATGATCCTGCCTTCTAAAGGCCTTGTGGCAGATGTCGCAGGTGTACGGCCTCTCGTCCGTGTGAGTGCGCTCATGGATCAGCAGGTTGTACGACTTAGTAAAATGGCGGCCGCAAAACTTGCACACGAACTCCTTCTTGGTTTTGGAAGGCAGACGCCCTCGGCTCGGCTTCCTCTCTGGTGAAGCCAGTTTGGCAACATCAAGCAGGCAGCCTAGGGAGGGCGCGTTGGTGTGCCCTCCACCTCCAACGGACACGCTCAGGTCCTCTGCCTTCAGTGGCTCTTCCTGAGTGGCGGCAGCGGCCAGGTTGGCAAAGTCGAAACGTGGTTTGCTCTTAGCTTCCTGTTTGGTTGGATGCACAAGCTGAGGGAGGAGAGGGATGGAGGGGAGAGGGAAACGAGAAAAGGTGCAGCGTGGCAAAAACGGAGGATATCCCAGCGTCCAGTGGTGCAGGTGGACGGCGTGAAGAGCACTGAAGCTGTAGATGCCAGGCATTTGATCAGTGGGCAGGTGAAAGCCGTTTGAAGTCTGGAGGAGAGAATAATTGGCCAGTTGGAGGGAAGGATGAAGCGGTACAGGGGCAGGAAGTGTTTTACTACCCATGATTCCTGTTTGGATTCTAATTTGAAAAAAAATCAATCAGCAGTGGCTCCACCCTGGAAAACAGACAGATAAAAATTTTGATTAGATTCTCAGCCAAGCTAATTAATTTGAAAATCGAAGGTATTAAACTAGAAAACCAGCAATAAAATACACAAGATATTGCTCAGTCACACTAGCATCATTGGCAAAACACACAGGACACAGATCCCAAATCACATAGCAATTACTCGTCAGAATACTTACTACACCAAACAGACTCGTGTTCCTCCTGGGTCACCATGGAAACAGGCGAAACTGGCATAACTTTTTGCTATCTAGTATGTCAAAACACAGCAATGACCAATTGAACTAACATCGTTGGGGAGTTTATGCGGTTACGTCCAAAACCACATACTAATTTACTTAAAATATGGTCTCCAAAATACTAGCTATGCCAAAACATGTCGTATTTCTTATGGAATGTGGAAAACTAGCGTAGAGGGTTAAAAAAAATGGAAAATCGTTGATCAGGGAACTCAATTAACTCAAAACATTTTCAATTACAAACATACAACATTATGTACTAAATAGTTGGATACCAGAATCACAGAAGAATATAAATAAGGACTTAAAAATGTTTATGGGGCATTAAATAGCATGCCAGAATAGTAGCCATAGCACCAAACCTGACATTTTTACCCTAAACAGCAAGGTGACAGGTAAATCCAGCCATATTTTATCACTTCATCAACTCCTGCTTCTTGTCATCCCTGTTTAGTTTAGACGTTTATTTTATTTTATATATATATTTTTTTTGCCAGCTTTAACTGGGTTTTAGACACACTTCTTTTAGGATTTCTAGAATCATTTTACTTAATATTAAAGACTTTTGAAACACACACACATACAAATCAAAACATAATGTCTGACAACATGATACTGACAAGGCATGTGTGAGACACAGTGATACAAATTAATTTTAAACTTGCTATACGTGTGTGTGTGTGTGTGTGTGTGTGTGTGTGCGTGTGCGTGTGCGCACGCGTGTGTGTTTTTTGGCGAAGACATTCTGTAGAAAATGTGCCCGAGGCGTCTGAGCTGATAGACAGAGAGAGAAAGACGCCCGAGCAGAGTGACATACCTGCACCGAGTGTTTAATCTGGCCTGATACACACCGGCACAAAGCACAATAACACCTCTTTGTTTCAATCTCATGACTGACACACACACACACATATAGTGACTCGGGCTTGTTTACTGTATCCTGGGGATCGTTGACTTGTTTCCTCATTTCTAGCTTATGGGCTGAAATTGAACTCCATGTGAATGTAATTACTTTACACACTCCCAGGTTTAATTTCAACTTTAAAGAAGAGCGATGGTTAAAAAAAATTTAGAAAGTAGTATTCTCGTTGACGTTTGTACCGTTTAGCAAAATGTTAGAGAAAGCAGTGTTTGGTGTGTGATGTGATGCTAGTTTCTGGCTGAAATCTGTTACGATGATGTAATTATAATTGATACCACAGTAAATCATGCCACTACAAAACGTTTCCGAGATTGACTGGGTGCAAGAAATCGCCGGCTGTCGAGTAGTTTACGTGTGTTGAATGTTGATTTAAGAAGTGCACCCTGTTGCATTGCGTGGTTCTGCTCTCCCTTTAGCAAAACCTCGGCGAAAAAGCAAAACACTCCGACATCCTGAAGGACAAAGTTTAGCTCTGCTCATGTACCCTCATCTCACTGGTACATCAGCAGAATAGCAGTCTTTCTCTCACACACAAATAGACAAGTACAGAGAACCATCACACGCCACGAGAACCAGTTTACATGATTGAGGTGCAGCTTCATCTTCTACAACTTTTATAACTAAAAATATATGTATATATAAAATGTGTGTGAATCTGACCCTGACCCAAACACTAGTCTGAGGTTATAACATGCGGTAATGCACTAAAACAACAGAGAATTACATATGCCCTGATACCTGCACACACACACACACACACACACACACACACAAAATAATTATTGTAAAGTGCCATATTGGCCTAAATTTGTTCATTATTACTGTTCATTAAACATTACTTTTGCTATTGCTATAATTTTGCATTATTATTATTATCATCATTATCACATTAAATATATATATATATATATATATATATATATATATATATATATATATATATATATATATATATATATATATTTTTTTTTTGTGATAATGATGATAATAATAATAATATTAAAAACAATGATTCTTATTTACACATTATTATTATTATTATTATTATTATTATTATTATTATTATTATTGTTGTTGTTATACTGTTATTATTGTTGTTATTTATGAACAAGTATACACTATATATTGCACAAACCGGGATCCTATAATTTCAAACGGAATGCAGAGAAGCTCCCTACTGGACATAAAGTGCACTACAAAGGGCACAGAACTGGACATCAGGGGACAAGTTCACTTGGCTGAAATGTAAAAAACTATGTAAATGTAAAAAACGAACTCGTATGTACTTCATTTAAGGTGATTAAGACATTTGTTTCTACATAATCTAACACTTGATTTGTCGCTGGTGTTACTGTTATCATTAAATATACACTTTATGTATCTTTTGACTAAATAAAAAGAAGTGACTCGACTGAAAAAAATGTGAAACGGTCCTAATTAGGTTCCCTACGGTGCAGAAGCTCTCCACAGGGGATTCGTGCAGCTCTGTCACTGCAAAGAAATAACTGACTTTTACTCGCCAGGTCATTAGAGGAGATCAGCACTCGACCTTTGACCCTTTGAAGTGAGCTGAGGCTACACCAGGGCGCCGTTAAGCCCTTGAACCAAGCACAATGAGGTGAGAGATAAGTGTGATTTCATCTGGCCATGGTGATGATTTAACCTGTAAGCTGATAAACTTTTCAGGGCAACAAGATGAAGGAATTTTACCCTTTAATTAGTCAGACTTGTACTTTGCTTTATTATGAATGGTTTAATTTTTCCGGTTAATTAAGGATAGCAGGAGGAATCAGTGTCGCTGCCTTGAACACTAATCCGAAGGTAAGGCGATGAAAAGGAATCAAGAGGGTCACAGGACATTAAACGTTGAGCACTACATACGGTGTAATGAGAGGAATTTGGATCACAGCGTATACGCTAATGTAGTGTGCATAAACAGGTATGTACTGTACTACATCAAGTGTAGAGAACTATCCTAGTGTGCTTGAGAGTATCTTACAGTACACCATTCTATTACAGTGCACTACAAGGGGGTGTCAATGTGTAGAAAATATAAACTTGATTATGCTAATGTCGAACTGTATAGAGTGTACTAGTAAGGAATTGGAAGGGATTTGGGATACAGCCCACCTGTCCCTCAGTCATCCTCTGTCTTTGTTTAAGAAACCATGATCTTCAGGTGACTAAAAAGCACCCAATCACCTAATATAAATCAGTGTCTGAGTGTCTGAGGGGGAAAGAGTAAAAGTGTGAACGGCTCAGGCCGCTCGTGTATTGTGAGGAACCAGGTGCTGATTTCCAGCTCAAAATGTGTCACAATGCTGTAGAGTGTTTTGAAGCCCAAAACTCATGCGAGACACCGATTTAGTTAGGGCCTGGGCCGCCATGTGAATGTGACGGACTCATTCTCAAAGTGTACACTTTTTGTAAAAATCTAAAATGAAAATATAGACCAAAATGGTCGTTTGCTTTGCTTTGTATGTTAGTGTCAGTTAGCAGGTGATTCCCCCCCGCGGGTTAAATATATAGTACATAGTGTAGTATTCCGGTGTTACTTCACAGTTCGGGCACTACTTTCTCGGTGTTAGTGCGTGGGAAGGCGGCGTGCTTCAGCCCGGCCTGTGGCAGGATTCCGTGTTCTGCTCAAGGGCGCGAGAGGTGATGCGCGCGCCAAGCCACTTGCAAAGCGCGAGGGCTGTGTGTTTCTCAGTGCGCGAGGGAGTGGTGGTGGTGGTGGGGGGGTGTATTCTCTCAGTTTAGCTACCTGACTAAAAGGAATAGTAATAAACCCACTTTTTTATTTTATTTTCATTTTGTGAACGACTTAAAGATTTGGAAATGAATTCGACACCAGGATAAACATTTTCTGGGGCGATTTTGAAGATTTTTAGGGGGTAAATTTTAAATACTAACTTTTGAAAAAACGCGAGCTAGTTATTAGCTTACAATTTAACATTGAACGAAAATTAAACGAATGATAAAAATGGGATTTATTTCCTTTTTTAACGTTTTTTTTATACGAAACCAAATATTTACGAAAAGAAGCAGTTAAGGTTTGTATAAATGGTTAGGAGAGAAAAGTGGTTATTTGGGTGAGTATGAGTCTGTACTGTGAGGAAACGGATTCTGTGATAAATATCCCTCCTGATAATGTGGAGTTAATATCCAGGTGCAGATTGTTTGGCTTGGCCACTGCTCCTGATCTGGAGCTTTTGGAAGAATGTAAATATTTAATCTAATAATGACACTTGGCTTTTATTTGACTGTTGATCGCTATAATAAGAGCCATTAATCAGTATTTTACTGCAGTTCTTACTGTTTCAATGGAGAGACTCGGGCTGGTCCAGGAGCGTTCACACACAGTGCACTGAATGAAACGCAGCGTGCGTGCATTTGAAGGTAAATACAGAAATGTTTATCTTTTTTTAATTCAGTAGTAACAATTAAAAAAATTTATAAAATAAAAACTTTTCACGCTTCAATCTGTTTCTGACCACGGAACATAACGGAATGCAAACATATATTTACACGTAAAAATACAAATACAAATTCAGTGCAAAAAAAGAAATTACCAGGAAAATATACTGAAACTGAACGCACTGAATAATATTCAAATATATATAATGTTTAAAATAATTCATGATTTTAGATCTCATGGTTCACCGAAGTTCGCGCGCCACCTGTTCATTATTATAATTATTATTATAATTATTATTATATTTATTATAATAATAATTATTATTATTTAGCATTGCTTTTTTGTTTTCCGTTTTAATTAAATTTTTGTTGTAATCGGTGTTTGAGATGTAGAGGAATGCAAAGCACGCTTCAACTACATAACATCCTGGCGCGAGCGAGCGGGAGAGCGCACGCACGAGCGCTCCCCAGATCACAATTTGTCGAGTAACAATAAAGAGAAGGAAAGAAAGAAATACAAATTAAAAAAAAAAAAAAAAAAAACATGTATAAGTGCATATATATATCGACCGCGCGCGCAGACAGATCGATTCGGGATTTATTATCCAGCACGAGTTTATTTGTCGGGGAAGTCGAGTTTGCAGGACGGTGTAAGAACATCACCGCACAGCAAACTCATGCTTTACGAACAAACTAAATTAAAAAAATGTGCAAATAAAATTGTATAATAAAACAAGTAAATAAAAATAGAAACAGTAATACATCAAAGTAGAAATAGTTACCGGCAGCTCGCGCAGGCAGGAAGATCCGGCGGGACTCGCAGGAAAAAGTTTAATTCTTCCCACGCAAAGAAAGTTACATGCATGCAGTCTTCAGCCAGTTCTCACTCGCACACTCGCGCGCGCGCGCGCACACACAAACACACACACCGCAGCAGCTCCACACAGCTGTTAGTGCAGGATTAAACTTTCCCTCCCCGCGTGTGTCTCTCCTTCTCTCCTTCTCTCTCAGTACTGCGGTCCCAAAAACCCACACCGCCTCTTTATTGTAACCAAACCCTCGCGCGTCATATGGCCAAACCCACACTCATACACAGAGAAAGTTTCTTACACACTTCTTAAACTTTTCGCATAGTTCAACACACACGCACACACACACACACGTTACACATGTTGTACAGTGCACATGCACACTTTAACTCTCTCTCTCTCTCTCTCTATTTTTCTCTCTCTCTTTCTTTGCACGTGCAATTGAATCGACATTAAGCATAAAAATTGTGCAAATGAACGAAACGCACAGCGAACGCAACAAGTCACGCGCGCGTAAAAAAAAAAGTTGCTTTGTTTTTGTTCACAAATTATTTTGTTCTGCCTTTAAAGTTAAACTGCTTCCAATCAATTTTTTTGAATCATCCCCGTTACAATCAGATGATCAACAAGTTACAGATCATTCTGGGGATCTGTTTTATTATCTATCTGTTTTGTTTGTTTGTTTGTTTATTTTTTACAGCTTGCCGCTATTATGGTGGCTTCCATTTTTGTGCATATATTTATTAATGTGTTTTATATCCACTTACAGTTCTGTGTACCTTGACGTTTGATGCTGATGGATATATGGCGATCATACATTTGATAGGGAAAGCGGTCCAATAAACAGGTAAACAAATAAACAAACGGAATGAAATAAATGTGTATGGATGTAAATAACTAAATATTTAATTATATTTAAATAAATAAATAAGCAGGCACGTAGACAACAAATGTAATCTATTTTATTTCTCTTAAAAATCCGTGTGTAAAACCTGTAAAATGTAATGATGTTAGTGATTTTATTGTTGTTGTTATTATTATTATTATTATTATTATTATTATTATTATTGTCTCTCTCTGACCTGACTGTAAACTTCACACCTGTTTGTTTTTACCTCTCACCTGAGAAATCCAGAATGAGATTAACATCCACACTGTAATGGGCTGGAAGTGTAAAGTTGCTGCTGCTGCTTCTTTTTATCCTCTTTTCTTCCGTTTTCTTCTTTAAATCCTGAGCTTCTGTGTGAGAGGGAGCAAATCAAAGCTCGGCTCGCGCTCATTAGGGGCAAATACACAACTGTCAACTGTTTCAGACTCGGACAGGAGAAAGAGAACACACACACACACACACACACACACACGCGCCCGCGACTTATTTTAACCCGCTTCCATCATTTCATTTGTCACGCGTTTAGTTGCAGTTACAACAAAGAAAGAGAATAAAAAAATGAAAGACAGAAAGAAAAAAGACAAAAAGAAAGAAGACGAGAGAGAATGAGCAGAAAACATTCACGCGCACGTACCTTAGTAATTTGTAGGGTTTATTTATGTTTTTTGCTTGTTTCAGTTTCATCATTAACGTTTTTATTCTCTTGTCTCATTACTTTAAGTGGGTTTAGACACAGAGATGTCATGACGTCGTTGTTATTTGGTGTGTGTGTGTGTGTGTGTGTGTGCGCGCGCGCTCTCGTGTAAGTGAAATCAAACTCTAGATTGTGTGGGTCCGATTTGCATTTCTCAAATCAAATTCTCAAATCACGGACAGGATTGAAGCAGTGTGTATGTGTGTGCGCGGGCGCTCGTGTGTGCCGAGTAAAAAGCGCTCAGAATGCGCCACCTAGTGGACTCCATCTCTCCTCCAGCTCCTCACACCTTCTCCCGGAACTAGGTCCAAGCAACAAAGTCTGCCCTGCAATAATATATTCGATATATTATATACAGTACAGACCAAAAGTTTGGACACACCTTCTCATTCAAAGAGTTTTCTTTATTTTCATGACTATGAAAATTGTAGATTCACACTGAAGGCATCAAGGGCTATTTGACCAAGAAGGAGAGTGATGGGGTGCTGCGCCAGATGACCTGGCCTCCACAGTCACCGGACCTGAACCCAATCGAGATGGTTTAGGGGTGAGCTGGACCGCAGAGTGAAGGCAAAAGGGCCAACAAGTGCCAAGCATCTCTCGGGGAACTCCTTCAAGACTGTTGGAAGACCATTTCAGGTGACTACCTCTTGAAGCTCATCAAGAGAATGCCAAGAGTGTGCAAAGCAGTAATCAAAGCAAAAGGTGGCTACTTTGAAGAACCTAGAATATGACATTTTCAGTTGTTTTACACTTTTTGTTATGTATATAATTCCATATATAATTCCACGTGTTAATTCATAGTTTTGATGCCTTCAGTGTGAATCTACAATTTTCATAGTCATGAAAATAAAGAAAACTCTTTGAATGAGAAGGTGTGTCCAAACTTTTGGTCTGTAGTGTATTTATATATATATATATATATATATATATATATATATATATATATATATATATATATATATATGACAAAAACCTAGAGTTAATATATGCAAATTAGATGGGCGGACGTAATGTGAATGTGGGAGTGTCTTCCTATTCGATTATTTGACAGTTATTGTTGTTATAAGTGGTTTTGGGGTGCAGTTAAGACGCTTTTTAAAGCATGAGTATTTTTTTTTTAATTATGTTTCGGAAAGCAGGTAAGGGAATGAGGGAATGAGTGTGCATAGCCCATGTAAGGCAAGCGAGACATGTAATGTAACTATAAACGGATAGTGACACCGAGTTTTATTACTGAGATTTAATACCCCAATAACGTGTTTTGCAGTTTGCAGATAACGTTAGACAGGACATGGGGAGAAGGAAGTTATTTGCTTTGATTCAGCCTGTGAGTGTGTGTGTGTGTGTGTGTGTGTGTGTGTGTGTGTGTGATTCTCTCAGACGCTTTCAGCCAGCTTGCTGAAGGTAACATAAACCAACATTGTAGGATTAAAAAACAATGATTACGTTCAAAATGCCAATATTTTAGCAGCTAGCATTCCTAAACTAACCTGTAAGTATTATTATTCATAAATGTTTTTTACTGACCATGGTAGCATGTTTGCGCTGACCTGAAATTACTTCTGAGGAAACTTTTTCGAACATAGCAATAAAACTACTTTTATCATGCTCCTGTTTAGGAAAGTTATGACCTCATGTGAAAACCTGCTGTGAGACGAAAGTCTTTTTTTTAAAAGTAGCATCAGAGAGAAGCTAACGCTAATATTGTTGAACAACATTGAAATGTATAATGTGGCAAATATTTTGCCCGAGGCTAAAAAAATGTGTTTATGTGCTGGCGAAAAAGAAACTTTTGACATCGCAGAAAAATGATAAGCTCAACAGCAATCACGCAAAACACGTAATGTGACAACCATCTTAAATGTAACAAAGCTGAAAGGCCAAGCAAGAAATGTCGCAAAATAAGTAATTTACAAAACACATTGTAAAGTTAGACTTAGCTAGTGGTATTTATGACTAGCGAAAGATTTCCATGACAAGCCTGTATTAGTTTTGGATATGGATGGAATCAAAATATTGATAATAGACTAATATGGTAGGTGATTTTATTAGCATAATGACTTTTTTAGCATGACGTGTGTCTCAGTATTACCACGTGCACTTAAACATATTACATATATATTTTCTCCATCCCAGACATAAATCCACGTCCATTCTCGCATATCTTTTTCTTGCTTGTTCTTTTGACCAAGTTATTAGACAACATCGTGTTACATCGATGCTTAACAACTCCAGGAGGAGACGTGTCAGTTTGAGGTTTTAGCGCAGCATGGGCTAAACTAGAGTATATACACTTGTTAGCAACATTAGCACGAGTGCAAAATGAAAAGGGGACGCTGCCTGCGACTGATTAAGACCAAATATAATAATGATGGAGGATTTTGGATCTGGGGTTTGGGGGTTTTGGATGGAAGTGGGAGGGGGAGTAATAGTGGGAAAAAAACAAGCAGAAAACACGATACAGGCCACCACAATAACCACGCAGGACATTTTATTAGACTGTAATCTGAGACGCGTTCATAAACAGAGGGAATGCGCTGCTGGTCTGTGGTGCGGTGCTGGACGCTCGAGTGCTCTGACCTCCGGGAATTAATCAGCCACGGAAGCTCCGCGCTCACTCCCTAATACAAACCAGCAGCACCACCACATGACCTTGTTTACATTTCTGTACAGAGAATCAAGAGAGCCTGAACTTCTCCTCCTTCACCTCCTCCTTTTTCTTCTCCTTATTACCTCTCCTCATTTCTCTACATCTTCAGCTTCCTACTACTTCTACACCTCCTCATCCTTATCAGCCTCTATCTCCAATCCTTATCTTCCTTCTCTTTCCTTCACCTCCTCCTTCACATCCTCATCTTCCTTCTCCTTCACCTCCTTCTCATCCTCCTCCTCCACATCCTCATCTTCCTTCTTCTTCAACTCCTTCTCATCCTCCTCCTCCACATCCTCATCTTCCTTCTCCTTCACCTCCTTCTCATCCTCCTCCTCCACATCCTCATCTTCCTTCTTCTTCACCTCCTTCTCATCCTCCTCCTCCACATCCTCATCTTCCTTCTCCTTCACCTCCTTCTCATCCTCCTTCTCCACATCCTTATCTTCCTTCTCCTTCACCTAATCCTCATCAAAATCCTCCTTCTCTACATCCTCATCTTCCTTCCCTTTCCTTCACCTCCTCATTATCATCTTCCTACTTCACATCCCTATCTTCCTTCTACTCCTTCACCTAATGCTCATCAAACTCCTCCTTTTCGTTATCCTTATCTTACTTCCCTTTTCCTCACCTCCTCCTCCTCATATTCCTCCTCCACATCTTCATTTTTCTTCTCATTTCTTCACCTCCTCATCATCCTCCTTCTCTACATTCTCATCTTCCTTTATTTTCATCACCCACTTATCATCATCTTCCTTTTCCACATCCTCATCTTCCTTCTACTTCTTTACCTCCTCTTCCTCCTCATCATCTTCCTCCTTCTCCACACCCTCATCTTCTTTCTTTTTCTTTTACTGCCTCCTCATCATCCTCCTCCTCTTTTCACCATTCTCCTTTCCCACATCCTCATCTTCATTCTCCTTTACCTCCTCATCATCCTCCTTCCTCGCCACATCCTCATCTTCCTTCACTTTACCCCATCCTCCTCATCATTTTCCTCCTCCACATAATCATCTTCCCTCCCTTTCTTTTACCTTTTCCTTATCAACAGCTTCCTCCTCCACATCCTCTTCTTTCTTCTCTTTCCTTTACCTCCTACTTATAATTATCCTCCATATCCTCATTTTCCTTCTTTTCCATTTTTCTCTCCTCCTCCTTCATCTTTGCTTCCTCATCATCTTTTACTACCTTCTTCTTTTCCTTTTACATCTCCTCTTTAATTTCCTTTTTCTGCACCCTAACTTCCTCTGCCTCCTCCAGGCGAAGTGCAGCATCTGACTTCTTACGTTTTTAGACAAGCTTCATCCAGAAGTAAAAAAAAATAATTCTTCTTCTTATTCTTTCAGCTGCTCCTATTAGGGGTCGCCACAGCGGATCTGTCTCCATACCCGCCCATTCTCTACATCTACATCCTCTACATCTGCCTCTTTCAAACCAACTACCTGCATGTCTTCCCTCACCACATCCATAAACCTCCTCTTTGGTCTTCCTCTTTTCCTCCTTCCTGGTGGCTCCATCCTCAGCATTCTCCTACCGATATACCCCATGTCCCTCCTCTGCACATGTCCAAACCATCTCAATCTCGCCTCCCTCACCTTGTCTCTAAAATGTCCTACCTGCGCTGTTCCTCTAATACACTCATTACTAATCCTGTTCATTCTTGTCACTCCCAATGGAAACCATAACGTCTTCAGCTCTGCTACCTCCAGCTCCTGTCTTTTCCTCAAAGCCACTGACTCTAAACCAAACAACATCACAGGTCTCACCACAGTCCTTGTTTTTACCTGGGGTCAACAATGCAAAGTAATGGAGAGTGTGTTAGAGAAGTGAAGAAAAGATTGCAGGCAGGTTGGAGTGGGTGGAGAAGAGTGGCAGAAGTGATTTGTGATAGAAGAGTATCTGCAAGAGTGAAAGGGAAATTTCTTTTTCTCTCTCTCTCTCATTTAAATGACCATTGCATTAGATTGTCTAACGGTTCCTTTTTTGCATTGGTTCTAGTCGTTCAACTCTGCACACTCACACACACTCACCTGCATGCATATAATAGTGGAAGAAGCCCCTGCCCTGGAGTCAGGTGTGTATGTGAAAAAGAGAGAGAGAGAGTGTGTGTGTGTGTGTGTGTGTGTGTGTGTGTGTGTGTTTAGAACCTATTTTGTTCGTTATTTGGAAGGGACTAACAGTTTAAATTATATTACTAGCATTTATTAACGTGTAGGATTTAGGGTCTGTCTCTGTGTGTGTGTGTGTGTGTGTGTGTGTGTGTGTGTGTGTGTGTGTGTGTGTGTGTGTGTGTGTGTGTGTGTGTGAGAGAGAGAGAGAGAGAGAGAGAGAGAGAGAGACTTGGCATCTATGTGTGTGTAAATTAAGAAATGTTTTTTTTGTGCATTAGTGAGTGAAGGTGCGTGTGATTAAATATATTTGTCTAAATTATACTAGTTAATTTATTAGTAAATGTAGATGTGTGAGTGTGACTTGCAATGTGAATGTGTTTCACACAAATGTGCACACATTTGTTTATCTGTATTAAGTATCAGTTTGTGTATGCGTGTATGTGTGTGTATGTTTTCAGCTCTTTATGAGGACCAGTGTGAGTAATATAAGTTATTGTAAAGAGGGAATAAAGTCACGTGTCCTCAGAGTCTCGTTCCTCAGAAAAGAAAACACTTATTTAAGGCATTTATTTTATTAATTCTAAAATGAGATAAAACACAAGAGACTATTTCTTTTTTTGTTAACGAGGATGGGGTCAGGACGAAGTTGTGGAGTAACAGAGCATTTATTATCGTCATTAAGTTAGTTTGAAAAGGAGGTCCTCGCTAGGGAAGAGAAAACGTATGTGTGTGTGTGTGTGTGTGTATGTGTGTGTGTGTGTGTGTGCGTGTGCGCGTGCGTCCGTCCGTGTGTGTGTGCGTGCGTGCGTGCGTGTGTGTGTGTTTGTACATGTGCCTGAGAGAGAGAGAGAGCAGTTATACGACACAGGGCTGCTATTAGCTCATGTGTTTTCAGAGGTGATTAGATAAATGAGATAAATATGGGTGATGTACACGCTCTGGCGATCACGCTGTAATGGACATGGGTTTGAATGACTTTTTCAGTCATGTCTGATTTATACTCCACTTTTAGCAACAGAACATTCATCACATACGACGTGTACATTATTATATTATATAACACAGCATGAGAAAACAGCATGTCGTGCATGTTTTGAAATAATAATTAATTAATGAATAATGATACATTAGTTTTTATAGCTGTATATTATATTATTTTATATGATATATTATTATAAATTAACAATTATAATGTCTACTTAAATCACATCTGCACTAGCACATCACACCCTCATTGTATCTGTCTCTTCTTTATATACCGTATGTTTGTATATTTATTTTCTGTATTTGTCTGTCTATCTATTTATTGATCTATCTGTCTGTCTGTTAAATTAACAAATATACTAAATATAATACACTCTAAAACAAAATCTAGAAGGATTTAAAAAAAAATCTGAATTTTAACACTTAACAAAATGCAATTACATATAAACATTACATTTCGCTATGGTTAGGGGGAAGTAATGCAAAACATAAAATTGCTTGTCGTTTTTTATTAACACCGTTTATTTTTGTTAACATTTGTGATCAAGATTTGAACAGTTTAAAATTTTAACAATTTCAAATAAAATGCCTGCTTGGTTAAATAATATATAAAATAATATTTTATCAAAGATAAAATGAAATAAATAAAATGTATGCAATAGACTTTTTTATTATATTGATTTAATTAATTAAATTGGCAAAAATTAAATTGTTTAAATAAAATAAAATAAATGAAAAAATTTATTAAAATAGTTTACATCTTTTAGTAATAAAGTAGTGTATTTAGTCATACTTTTACAAATGTCTTCATTCCTTCCATCCTCCATTCGTTCACTCCTTCGATATGCGGAATTATCAGGATTTTCTCCTTTTAAGAGAAATTCTTGAAGTTGGACATAAAATGCTAAAGAACCCTTAGTACTAGAGTTCCCTTTCAGGAACTCGAGCTGCATCAAAAATGCTTTGGGAACGCCTCACGTTGTTCACGCTCTGAATCACATGTAAAATCTGGCTAATAGGCAGTCATGACGTCATTGGCGGGCGACGTCACGCAAACCAGGAAGCTACGAAATGGGAACGCGATGGGAGCGACATCAGCTTCTGTTGTTCAGGTAAGCATTTTGTGTTTGAATCTGTGCAGCATGGCTAAGAAGCAAAAAAACTTTCGCAAGCAAACAATGCAAAGCTCGTGTGTGTCCCCCCACCGTAATAAATGAGGATGTCCTCTTAGAGGAGAGTGATCTCCCTCGTGGCTCAGACCCCGCTCTTGCCGAGGTGAAGCGGCGCTGAAGGTTGTGGGGCTCGCAGGTTGACCTAGCAGAAGGCATGGAGATGGATGAGTCCCCTCCAGCCTCTCCTGCTGAGTTCTCCGGGAAAAGCACTCGCCTCGGCGGTCCTTTTATCCGGCACGTGTGACGTGGAGCTCCAGATCGCTTCCTTTGAGGAGGGAGAGTTTTTGGATGCTAGTGAGCCCACAGACTCCTCACAGCCTGTGCTGTTCGAGGAGCTCCTGGAGTTAGTGACACGGGCCATCGCTAAGCTAGAGATAGCTCAGCCCGACGAGAAGCGGAAGCAACGCGTTCCCAGCAAGCTGGATGAGGGTTTCCTGCATCTAGCGGCACAGCCTCTGCCCCGGGGGCCTAACAGTTTTTCTCGACCTACACACCGAGCTGTCTAGGTCCTGGGAGACCCCATATGCAGCCCGTACCTTTCCCCCGCTTTCGCTATACGTGAATATAGTACAGGGGGCAAGGACCGTGGTAAATTAAGGATAGTTAAACTCATTGTGGTTTTTTTTTTTTTTTGTAACATTTTATAGATGAACACACTGAAATACGGTTTTATATAGTTCTTATAAGCAAAACATTTAATAAAAAACAAAAAAAACAATTAAACAAAAAAAATTAATAATCGCATCTGATTAATCAATGATCAAAATGCAGCCCTAATATATATTAGAGATATTAGATATCTTTCAGACATCTGTCTGAAAAGTTTGTTACATACATTTGCATATGCATTTGCAAACTTTTCACTTATATCTTATGTCATACTTATAAAATTCCATAAATTGATGTATTAAAAGATACACATTAATTAAAAAAAATTATTCATACATTTTTATTCATTTGCCTGTGACCATTTTACATTATAGCATAATAATAATATTTTTTTTTAATGTAGAGTTTTTGTTAGATTTGAGTGATCTATTTAAATTTGGTGTGTTTAAAATGTACATTTAATGCATAAACCTGTGAGATGTTTCCATCAGTAGACCGTTACACATACAAATAAAGACAAAATGCTTGATAGATCAAATCAATATTTTGCAGGGAATAAACTTTATCCCCCACCAAAAGACTGTGTAAATAAACACCATAACAACCAAAACATGAATGACTTAATGGTAACAATTTATGAGCTGCTGTTCAGCTCGCTTCAGTCTCTAATATTGAGTTTCATATTTTTTTGTGCAAAGAAACACAGAGAAAGAGCACAGAGAGAAATAGCACAAAGAGAGAACAAGGAGAGAGGGGACAGGGAAAGAGAGAACATGTAAGAGAATACTGAGAAAGAGAGCATGGAGTGAGAGAACACTGGGAGAGAGATAACATGAAGAGTGGACACAGAATGAGAGAATACTGAGAAAGAGAGAGCGTGGAGTAAAAGAACACAGAGAGACTAAGTGAGAGAACACAGAGAGTGTGAGAGAACACACTGAGAGAAAGAGTGAGAGAGAAAACACTAAGATAGAGTAAGAGACAGAACACTGAGTGAGAGTACACACTGAGAGAGAGTGAGAGAGAGAACACAGAGAACATGGGTGAGAGAAAACTGAGTGAAAGAACACTGGGAGAGAGATAACATGGAGAGTGGACACGGAATGAGAGAATACTGGGAAAGAGCGTGGTGTGAGGAGTGTGAGAACACACTAATACAGAGAACACAGAGTGATAGGACACTGAGAGAGAACACACTGAGAGAGAGGGAAAACAGAGTAGGAGGACACTGAGAGAGAGAACACGTATTGGAAGTACACTGAGAGAGAGAAAACACCGCAAAAGAGAACACGGAGTGAGAGGACACTGAGAGAAAGGAAAAACAGAGTAGGAGGACATAGAGAGAGAACACAGAGTGGAAGGACACTGAGAGAGAGAGAACACAGAGTGGGAGAACACTAAGAGAGAGAACATGGAGTGAGAGGACACCGAGAGAGAGAACACAGAGTGAGAGGACAGTTAGAGAGAGAACACGGAGTATAAGGACACTAAGAGAGACAACAAGTAGTGAGAGGACACTGAGAGAGAGAGGACACGGAATTAGAGGATTCTAAAAGAGAGGACACGGAGTGAGAGAACACACTGAGAGAGAGAACACAGTGAGAGGACACTGAGAGATCACACGGGTGAGAGTACACTGAGTGAGAGAACACGGAGTGAAAGGACACTGAGAGAGAAAACAGAGTGTGAGGACACAGAGTGAGAACACGGAGTGAGAGAACACTGAGATAGAGAACACGGAGTAAGGATTCTGAGAGAGAGAACAGGGAGTAAGAAAAGACACTGAGAGAGAGAACACGGAGTAATTGGACACTGAGAGAGAGAACATGGAGTACGAGGACACAGAGAGAGAGAGAGAGAGAGAGAGAGAACACGGAATGAGAGGATTCTAAGAGAGATGACATGAAGTGAGAGAATACACTAGAGAGAGATCATAAAGAAATAGGACACAGAGAGAGAGAGAGAGAGAACATAGTGAGAGGACACTTAGGGAGAACACGGAGTGAGGATTCTGAGAGAGAGAGAACACGGAGTAAATGAAGACACTGAGAGAGAGGGAAAACAGAATAGGAGGACACAGAGAGAGAACACAGAGTGGAAGGACACTGAGAGAGAGAGAACACAGAGTGGGAGAACACTAAGAGAGAGAACATGGAGTGAGAGGACACCGAGAGAGAGAACACAGAGTGAGAGGACATTTAGAGAGAGAACACGGAGTATAAGGACACTAAGAGAGAGAACAAGGAGTGAGAGGACACTGAGAGAGAGAAGACACGGAATTAGAGGATTCTAAAAGAGAGGACACGGAGTGAGAGAACACACTGAGAGAGAGAACACAGTGAGAGGACACTGAGAGAGAACACGGGTGAGAGTACACTGAGTGAGAGAACACGGAGTGAAAGGACACTGAGAGAGAAAACTGAGTGTGAGGACACAGAGTGAGAACACGGAGTGAGAGAACACTGAGAGAGAGAACACGGAGTAAGAATTCTGAGAGAGAGAACAGGGAGTAAGAAAAGACACTGAGAGAGAGAACACGGAGTAATTGGACACTGAGAGAGAGAACATGGAGTACGAGGACACAGAGAGAGAGAGAGAGAGAGAGAGAGAGAGAGAGAACACGGAATGAGAGGATTCTAAGAGAGATGACATGAAGTGAGAGAATACACTAAGAGAGAGATCATAAAGAAATAGGACACAGAGAGAGAGAGAGAGAGAACATAGTGAGAGGACACTTAGGGAGAACACGGAGTGAGGATTCTGAGAGAGAGAGAACACGGAGTAAATGAAGACACTGAGAGAGAGGAAAACAGAATAGGAGGACACAGAGAGAGAACACAGAGTGGAAGGACACTGAGAGAGAGCGAACACAGAGTGGGAGAACACTAAGAGAGAGAACATGGAGTGAGAGGACACCGAGAGAGAGAACACAGAGTGAGAGGACATTTAGAGAGAGAACACGGAGTATAAGGACACTAAGAGAGAGAACAAGGAGTGAGAGGACACTGAGAGAGAGAAGACACGGAATTAGAGGATTCTAAAAGAGAGGACACGGAGTGAGAGAACACACTGAGAGAGAGAACACAGTGAGAGGACACTGAGAGAGAACACGGGTGAGAGTACACTGAGTGAGAGAACACGGAGTGAAAGGACACTGAGAGAGAAAACTGAGTGTGAGGACACAGAGTGAGAACACGGAGTGAGAGAACACTGAGAGAGAACACGGAGTAAGAATTCTGAGAGAGAGAACAGGGAGTAAGAAAAGACACTGAGAGAGAGAACACGGAGTAATTGGACACTGAGAGAGAGAACATGGAGTGAGAGGACACAGAGAGAGAGAGAGAGAGAGAGAGAGAGAGAACATGGAGTGAGAGGACACTGAGAGAGAGGACACGGAGTGAGAGAACACACTAAGAGAGATCATAAAGAAATAGGACACAGAGAGAGAGAGAGAACATAGTGAGAGGACACTTAGGGAGAACACGGAGTGAGGATTCTGAGAGAGAGAGAACACGGAGTAAGAGAAGACACTGAGAGAAAGAACATGGAGTAATAGGACACTGAGAGAGAGAACACAGTGAAAGGACACTAAGATAGAGAATATTGACTGAGAGTACATTGAGTAAGAGAACACAGAGTGAGAGAACCGTGAGAGGGAACACGGAGTGAGATTACACTGAGTGAGAGAACACACTGAGAGAGAGAACACGGAGTGAGAGGATTCTGAGTGAGAGGATTCTGAGAGAGAGAACACAGAGTAAGAGAACACACTGAGAGAGAGAACAAGGAGTGAGAACACACCGAGAGAGAACACAGAGTGAGAGGACACGGAGTAAGAGAACACCCTGAGAGAGAGAGCACGGAATGAGAGGATTCTGAGAGAGAGGACACGGAGTGAGAGAACACACTAAGAGACAGAACATGGAGTAAGAAAACACTAAGAGATGGGACACTGAGAGAGAGAACATGGAGTAAAAGAACACCCTGAGAGAGAAAACACGGAGTAAGAAAACACACTGAGAGAACATGGAGTAAAAGAACACACTGAGAGAGAGAACACGGAGTAAGAGAACACTGAGAGAGAGGACACGGATTAAGAGAACACCCTGAGAGAGAGAGAACACAGAGTGAGAGGACACTGAGAGAGAAAACACGAAGTAAGAGAACACACTAAAAGAGAGAACACTGAGTGAGAGGATTCTGAGAGAGAAAACACGGAGTAAGAGAACACACCGAAAGCGAGAACATGGATTAAGAGAACATACAGTGAGAGCAGGGACTGACTCCTGGCCTGTTTTAATTCATCCACAGAGCCTTGAGCTGATAGGATTTTGTGGTGTATGATCGTGGTTGTATAATAAGTATAATAATAGCATGACTTGATTGAAGAAAAGTTCCTGCTGCGTCTCGTCTGTAGTTGCAGTGTGTATTCTGGAAATAAAAGTGTTTTGCGTGTATAAATATGAACACGCGAGCATGAAAAGATCAACCCCATGATGTGCTATCTCAGTTCCAAAAGCATAAAGGCCTTTTATAGAAATCGAAGCCAGAGAGAAGTAGCAGGTGGTTTCCATAACGACACTATTTATAGACACAGATTCGGTTTCTGTGCTGTATTTAATAATTCTTTGCTTTGCTGTATTCCTTCTTGTGTGTTTTGTCGAAAGTATTTTTTTTATCTCCAGTGAGCTGGCAAAGCGACACAGAAAAATTTACTTTGTTACTGTTACTATGGTGATAATACCACCATTTAGACTGATGCATATCTGAACGTATAGCAGAACAATTTAGAGTTATAATTTACTATAGTAACTGATGCTTTTCACTTGACATTGATTAGTAAAAAAAAAAAAAAAAAAGATTTAAATTTTGTTCATTATACATTCGTAAGTCAGGCAAACTCATGTGTGCTGGTAAAAAAAGTGTTCTCTGATTGGCTGTTTGCGTAGATAAAAACCAACATGCAAATTATTGTCTTCTCATACAACTTTATTCATGTAAACCAGAAAACAGTTAAAATCTAACGCATCATTCTCATAATTTTTTACTAGTGGTAGCTAATCTAAGTATCTGGAGCTCCACAAAAACACCCTCTGGCCAGATTAAGCTGCACCATCAATGCGTTACATTACATGGCCAAAGATTTTGTGCATCTCTGACCAGCAACCTAATATACCTCATTCCAGACTTATTATTATAACGACCTCCTCCACTCTTCTCCTTTGGGAAGGATCTTCTCTAGATTCGGGTGTGTTCCTTCATTATAAACTAGTCTCCAGTTTATCCCAAAGGTGTTCAGTGAGGTTGAGGAGGTCAGGGCTATGTGCAGGACACTCGAGTTCTTTAAATCCAACTGTCACATCTTCGTGGAGTTCAGGGTTGTGCACAAGCGTGCATGGACAGTGTTTAATACAAAGACATTTAAATGCTACAGCGTACAGTGACGTTCTATAGGACCATGTGTTTGAGGTGTGATGGACAGGGGTGCACATTCTTTTGGCCATCATGTGTATTAACTTCTTCCAAGTTTTATTTTTCTTTATGATGTCTCTGTTGTATATGTCAGCAAGACAAAAACCAGGGAAAGGAACCGAAGGAACCAGAGGAAATGTCAGGGCACGGTATTGGTCCAAAACATTTATTAAAAATAGTATTGGGTCTGTGACTTTACAGCAGTAACGAGTGTAAGATTCAGAAAAACTTAGTCTGTTTCGTCCATACATGAAAGAACTCAACTCTCTCCTGTGGGTTTGTCTTATGCCAGTGTGAGTGTAGGGTTTAAGAGTGTAGCTTCACACTAAGCTAGCATAACTGTGAAAATTTCAGAGGCTAATAAGGCTAAACAAACGTCAGATCATTCAATAGGCTTATCTCTCTCTCTCTCTCTCTCTCTCTCTCTCTCTCTCTCTCTCTCTCTCTTCATCTGTGTCTCTGCTGACAATTTTAAGCATCCAGTCCAAACATCACTTGGAGTATCTGACCTTCAGGGAGACGCCCACCACTTATCATTAAAAAATAATAAAACAAGCCCTTGGCCGCTGCTTGCTCCGCCGTGGTCTGAGAGAGGGAAAGCTCTATGGAGAGATATGAAACACTCTCCTGACCTCCTTCCCCCTCATCCAGTGACAAATGTTTTTATCTCGGCCAAGTGGAGAAGCCAGGGCTGAGTTCAGCACAGGAACATCTCGAAACCCTGTAAAACAACAAATTTAATCAGATCTCTAGTGAGCCGAGGCAGAGGAACCAATCTGTTCTTTTTCAGAAGTTTTTCGGTCCGGTTGCAAAAAAACTGTAGTAATCGTGTTTAAGTGAATAAGTATGATTAGTCTTTGCTTATTATTTAGAGTTTCTCAGTCAGCAGTGACGCTACATTATTGCTACACCATGCTAACCATAGCTAATGATGCTAAATTCCAAAATAGTTTTGAATCAGATTTTTCATGGCATGATGTTTAACTGTTCAAAACTGCTGTAAATGTCTAAACTGCACACCCAACATCAACTGCTAATTCACAAACAAATACATTATAGAATTTGGAAGAAAATATATTAATACTTTTAAAAGTCTGCTACTGTTTTGTTAAAGTAAGCAAATACTGAAGCATTAGCGACTAATACATCAGATATCATGTAAAAAGCTCTGTTAAAGTCCAAAACCTGTACAATGTACAATTCTGCTTATTAAATCACCTTAGACCTGTTTTAGCTAATTATATAAATATTAGTAAAGATGTATACATATTCACCTAAAACCAGCGGTCAACTGATAAACGATGAGGGAAATGTTGATGTTTTGCATCATATTTAAACAATGTTACATGCAAACACATTTATGAAGTAACAGTGTTCAGGAACCAAGCATTAGTAAAAATATGCATTATTAGAAGCAGATTTTTAAGTATGTCCAAGACCAAATAAATTTCTCTTCCTCCATAAGCATAAATGTACTAATGCATAAAGGCACAGATGTATTAATGTGTGCAGAGCGCTACACAAGTGTTTGCTAGCTGGCCCTATGAGGCGAATGTGAAATCTGATTGGTTAAAGAAACAGACCCATTTCTATTAAAGAGTAAGGTAAAAGACCCAGCAGAACAGACTTTGAAGGCCCTGTGCAGATGTAATTGGCATGGCAGCACACAGAGGCTGAAATCTGATTGGTCAAATAATCTTACATCCACATACACATACTGAAAGTAGTGCAGCCAGTAACCTTGGAAACAGTGGTCCCAGCTCTTTTCAGGTCATTGACCAGCTCCTCCCGTGTAGTTCTGGGCTGATTTCTCACCTTCCTTAGGATCATTGAGACCCCACGAGGTGAGATCTTGCATGGAGACCCAGTCCGAGGGAGATTGACAGTCATGTTTAGCTTCTTCCATTTTCTAATGATTGCTCCAACAGTGGACCTTTTTTCACCAAGCTGCTTGGCAATTTCCCCGTAGCCCTTTCCAGCCTTGTGAAGGTGTACAATTTTGTCTCTAGTGTCTTTGGACAGCTCTTTGGTCTTGGCCATATTAGCAGTTGGATTCTTACTGATTGTATGGGGTGGACAGGTGTCTTTATGCAGCTAACGACCTTAAACAGGTGCATCTAATTTAGGATAATAAATGTAGTGGATGTGGACATTTTAAAGGCAGACTAACAGGTCTTTGGGGGTCAGAATTCTAGCTGATAGACAGGTGTTCAAATACTTATTTGCATCTGTATCATACAAATAAATAGTTTAAAAATCATATATTGTGATTTCTGGATTTTTTTTAGATTATGTCTCTCACAGTGGACACCTACGATGACAATTTCAGACCCCTCCATGATTTCCAAGTGGGAGAACTTGCAAAATAGCAGGCTGTTAAAAAACTTATTTTCCTCACTGTATGTGTATGTGTATGTACATACTTCTTAATGTACAGGCATCTGTTCTAAGGTAAATTCGATTTTTTACTTGTTTTCCATAGAAACTATCTTTTTTTTGTTCATTATCAGTGCTAACATGTGTGAACCTGATTAATAATTTGTTATTAGCTGCTAATAATCTTTAAAGTGTTTTTTAGCTGGACGTATGAATAACCAGACAGGACACATCTGATTAAACACAATTGGCACAAAAATTCAGTTAGCACACTCGCAATCAACCACTACCACATGAGTAAGTGTTCAATTTGCAGTGTATTTTTTTGTTAAAATAGGCTACAAATACTTTTTAAGTGCAGAAATAAGCGATCGAATGAAATCTCGGAACGGATTAAATCACTTTTACATTAATTCCTAGGTGGAAAATCAGTTCGAACGTATGAGCAAATGGACCTACGAGCAATTTTCAAAAACGAATTATGTTTGTACAACGGGGTTTTACTGTATATGTTGTCTTTCCTCCTAAACAAAATAAAAGTTGTTGAGGCTTTTTCTGTTTTGTTTTTGGGGGAAACCATTACCTTTTTCTCCTAAAAACCATGACTTTATGTGTTTCTGTACTGATTAGCAATTATATATGCTAATGCTAATCATGTTTTCCCCTGAAAGCTTTTATAAACATAGTTTTACCCAGAAACGTGCTTTCCGATCCACATAACCTACATTCTGTTCTGCAGGACTTTATTTTATTTTATTTGTTTAATTTTGTCTGTTTATTCTCTTTCAAAAGATTTATTTCATTATGACGGAAATTATTTATGCTAATGGTGTCATCACGCTAGTCATGGTCTCCTCTGCATTCATAGGACTGCATAGGAATATCAAGATCATGTGAATTTTTCTCATTTCAAAGTTTTGGTAGTGATTAGCACTAGCAGTCTTAAACTAACAAGTTGATTTTATCCCCACATTAGTTAAAGCTGGAGCGATTTGATTCACATGGATTTCTTTTTATTATTATTTAATTTAATCTATTTTGTTTACTTTCGCCTTCCAACAAAAAATGTTTGAATTGTTTTGGTACTGATTAGTTCTAATATTGCCATGCTAATCATGTCCTTGCCTTGAAGCTTCTTGTTTTTTTCTTTTGTCCAGGAGGATTGTTTTTTGTATTTTGTCCATTTTAGATTGAATTCATTGTCATGGAACGATTTATGCTAATCGTGTTGTTACACTATGCTCTGCTTGCTTTAACAACACTAAAGGCTCATGGTTTTTTATTACTTACAAGCCACACTCAGACTAATCTTTTAAATATAAATAATATAGTTTATTTACCTTCTAATATACTAACACTCAGACATTAATTAAAATAAATAATAATAATAATAATAATAATAATAATAATAAGCCAGTGTATTATTCTGTGTGCAGGTCAGATGTTTAGTTGTACTCCACTTTTATTACATCACAACATTCTCTCACCAATAGGAAATCCAGTTTTCCGTTAACAATCCAAAAATTCCTCCTCACATCCTCCTCATGCATAAACGTATGGTATTAATGTTTATAACCACCATTATAACCACCAGTGGCAACAAACAAACGTTTTACTCAGGAGTCATTTCACAGACTTATAGTTTTATTTGTCGATTATCTCAGGGTCTTATATTTTTACTCAGGAGTCGTCTCAGAGACTTAGTGTTTTACTCAGGAGTCATCTCAGAGACTTAGTGTTTTACTCAGGAGTCATCTCAGAGACTTAGTGTTTTACGCAGGAGTTGCTCAGAGACTTAGTGTTTTGCTCAGGAGTCGTCTCAGAGACTTAGTGTTTTGCTCAGGCGTCGTCTCAGAGACTTAGTGTTTTGCTCAGAAGTCATCTCAGAGACTTAGTGTTTTACTCAGGAGTCATCTCAGAGACTTAGTGTTTTACTCAGGATTCTTCAGAGACTTAGTTTTTTATTTAGGAATTGGGTGAAATGGAAAATTTTAACGTTCTTTGTTTCTCTCCTTCATGTTTAATTATTGGCTTTAACAGACGTTTAATCCGTGTTCAGAGAGAGAGTGAGAAAGAGAGAGATGGAGAGAGAGAGAGAGAGAGAGAGAGAGAGAGAGAGAGAAATGCGAGAACTCTCTGATCACCGGAGGGGGGGAAAAATCCTCATTTCCTTTAAATTAACAGAAGAACCCCAGAACCACATGAGAGCTTTATACTCAGTGTTCATCATTTACTGACACTGTACTGTTTAAGGTATTTATTCAAGCCCAGGTTTCTCTCTCTCTCTCTCTCTCTCTCTCTCTCTCTCTCTCTCTCACACACACACACACACACACACACACACACACACACACAGGGTCCACTCTCATCCCTAGGGTGAAATATCACTGACACTCAACCTTTTATAAACAACGTTTTATTAAATTGCAATCATATAATATTAACCTCTCGATGTCCAGAGACCTTGTTAGAAAGAAAGTTCTGGCATTAAGCAAAGAAGATTTCATTTAGCAATCTGTAAATCAGGAAAAACATGGCCAGCATGTTTTCAACTGCCCAGGGGTCCGTTCTGTCTATTGCTGTGCGAGGAAGGAAAAAGGAGGATGAGGCAGAATAGAGTTAACAAGGAAGACAGGGAAAGGGTGAATGAGGGCAAGGAAGAATTAGGGAAAACTGAGGAAGGATAAGGAGGATGAGGGAGAGCCAGGAAAAGTGTGGGAGGATGAGGAGAGCGAGAGAGGATAAGGAGGATTAGGGAGAATGAGGGAAAGTGAGGGACGATTAACGAGGATGAGAGAGAGCAAGAGAGTTAGGGAGGATGGAGTGTGAGGGAGGATGAAGGAGAGTGAGGGTGAGTGAGGAAGGTTTAAGGAGAATGAAGGAGGATGAGGAAAGATGATGGAGAGTGCAGGAGGATGAGGAAGAATGAGGAAGACCACAGGAGTATGAGGGAGAGTGAGAGAGGATGAGGGAGATTGAGGGAGACCACAGAAGGATGAGGTAGACTGAGGGAGGACGAGGAAGGATGAGGGATTCGGGGAGTGTGTGTTTGCTGGCCAGACATTTGGTCATATTTATGGTTATTGTCACTGGGGCTGATGATAACAAGACGGCTTGATAACAAGACGGCTGTTTGCTTTCTGTCTTTTCTCACGCCTTGTTATTTTTCATCATTTGACGGTAAAGTATCTAGGTTTAAACGATATGATGATCTTATCATCGTTACGGTAGGTGACCGTAGTGCGTGTGTGTCTGTGTGTGTGTATGTGTGTGTGTGTGTGTGTGTGTGTGTGTGTGTGTGTGTGTGTGTGTGTGAGAGAGATTCAAAGCTGCAAACAACACATCCAAATGTCATCCAATGTTATGAGATGCAGCTTTGTTGTCATAGTAACATATACAATGAAATTTCAATGTATGACAGATAAGAACGGTTTAGACCTAATGATGTAATGATTTAAACTTTACAAAACAATATACACAGAAGGTGGTGCAAAACCCTGACAACACACTTGAGTGGTGATGTTAGAGTACTTACCGTCTGCTCTTTCTAGTTCATAAATCACAACCCCAATTCCATATAGTTGGGACACTGTGTAAAATATAAATAAAGACAGAATGCAATAATTTGCAAATCTCATAAACCCATATTTTATTCACAATAAAATATAGAATACATATCAAATGTGTAAACTGAGGAAATTTGATGACTGTAATAAGTCTTAAAAATGTTGTAACAGGGCAACAAAAGTCTGGTAAAAGTAAGTATTATTTAAATGTAACAGTTAGAGAAACATTTTGCAACTAAAGAGGTTAATTGACAGCTGGTCAATAAGATGTTTGGGTATAGTGTATCTTAGTGAGGCAGAGTCTCTCAGAAGTAAAGATTTGCAGAGCTTCACCAACCTGTGTCTACAAATTGTAGAACATTTTCAGTCTAAAAACTAAATTCAGTTTTCAAAAAACAAAATGTCATAATTTGCAGTACATAATATTATCAAAAATTTCAAAGAATCATTTCAAAGAAAATCAATATTGGATGACCATGGTCTTCGGGCCCTCAGGTGACATTGTGGCAGTTCATTCTGGCGATCATCCCTGGACTACTCGTGTTTCAGAGTATACCCGTTTTCCGGTGCATGCTTCTACCTAGCTTAGTTTCCCAAGGCTAATAAACGTCATATCTGTATTTTGGTTTCCGACTCTTGATCCTAATGTGATGAAAGATCGGACCCATACCGACGACTTACCTCGATGCATTCACAGCTTGGTTCTGTTTTGGATCCCATCAAGGAACTCACCGGCGCTTTCCAGCGGAGTTCCTTGTCTCCTGGCTTTTCCAGCTTCATATTTTGGAGATGCGGCCGAGTTCAATGGCTTCCTCCTGCAGGTCAACCTCTACATTAAAATGCAGTTTCACAAGTTCCCCACTGATCAATCCAAGGTGGCGTTTCTTATCTCCTTACTCACTGGGAAGGCGCTGTCCTGGGCGAGGGCAATATGGAGCGCCAATAGCGCCATAGCCACTTCTTATGCGCTATTCACAAACCACTTAATGGAGGTTTTCTGCACCGCCACTGTGGCCCTCACCACGGCAGATCAGCTGTTCAATCTGCTGAAGTGTCTTCCCTGCTCAAGGATTACAGCCTCCGCTTCAGCACCCTAGCAGCCAGCAGCGGCTGGAACAAAACCGCTCTACTTGGAGCATACCGCCAAGGTCTAAACCCAGACATTAAGTTGGCTATGGCCATTTATGATGACGCACTGGGATTGGAGGCCTTTATTCAGCGGTCTATCCGCATCTCCCAGCGGCTGGCGGCTTGTCTGTCTTCGGAGATGGAACTTGCTCCTCCCCACTCCATCTTCCACTTTGGATCCTGAACCCATGCAAGTCTGTATCTCAGTGGCTGTCAAAGAGAGAGAGAGAGAGAACGTCACCTTGCGACCGGAGCATGCCTGCATTGTGGTGATCACGACCACTTCATACCACCCCCATGTCCGGCCCGACCATCACGCCCTGCAGTGAGTGCTGACGACTTCACTGCAGAAATTATCGATCTCTCTAAGCTCCCGGTCACACTTATAACCCCCACGTTCTTCATTCTGGTCTCTGCCCTTGTACATTCCGGCTCTGCGGGCAACTTCATCTCCCAGAATTGTCTAGAACAGCTTCAGCTGCGCCGGGAGAGAGAGCTGGCAGTCCAAACCATCCAGGGGAGACGTTTAGGGTGTGGCTGGGTGAAGTACTCTGCCCCGGTGGTCATCCTCCAGCATGAGATCCGTTTTTTTGTCCTAAAGAACTCTACAGCACACGTCATACTGGGTCGACCCTGGCTGGCACAACACTCCCCGAAGTTTTGATGGAACCCCTGTGACATCCTCGAGTGGAGCCCCGGTTCAGGGATCATTGTGTACACCACTTACCCTGTCCACGTCTGACCCTGTTCCCCCTAGCGGCTACGCTTGTGGAGAGCCCTACGAACTCTCCGGGGGTGGACATTCCCCTGGAGTACCAATCATTTGCGGACGTATTCAGTAAACAGGGCTTCAGTCTGGTCATCGCCCCGCTCACCTCTCTACTGAAGGGGAAGGCCAAGACCCTCACGTGGACCCTAGAGGCCCGAGAAGGCCTTCCAGGAGCTAAAGACGAAATTCATTGTCGCCCCCCTCCAATGACACCCGGATCCCCAGCTCCATTCATTGTGGAGATAGATGCCTCCTCCACCGACGCAGGGGCCACCTTATCCCAACAGTAGGGGACCCCACCACGGCTCCGGCCCTGCGCCTTCTATTTGAGGAAGCCTTCCCCTGCAGAACAGAATTACAACATCGGGAACTGGAAACTAGCCATCAAACTGGCGCTCGAGGAGTGGCGTCACTGGCTGGAGGGGGCGGCACACCCCTTTACTGTCATAACGGACCATAAGAACCTCCAATACCTGCGAGAACCACCGAAAGCCAGATGGGCCCTACCTCTACATTAAAATGCAGTTTCACAAGTTCCCCACTGATCACTCCAAGGTGGCGTTTCTTATCTCCTTACTCACTGGGAAGGCGCTGTCCTGGGAGAGGGCAATATGGAGAGCCAATAGCGCCATAGCCACTTCTTATGCGCTATTCACAAACCACTCAATGGAGGTTTTCTGCACCGCCACTGTGGCCCTCACCACGGCAGATCAGCTGTTCAATCTGCTGAAGTGTCTTCCCTGCTCAAGGATTACAGCCTCCGCTTCAGCACCCTAGCAGCCAGCAGCGGCTGGAACAAAACCGCTCTACTTGGAGCATAAAGCCAAGGTCTAAACCCAGACATTAAGTTGGCTATGGCCATTTATGATGACGCACTGGGATTGGAGGCCTTCATTCAGCGGTCTATCCGCATCTCCACTCGGCTTCCACTACACCATCACCTACCATCAGGGCTCCAACAACGGCAGGGCAGACGCTCTGTCCTGGATTTATGGCCCTGACGAACCCACGGACCCCAAACCCGTCGTCCCTCCCAAGCTGATCCTCTGCCTCATCGTCAGGGAGTTAGAAGAGAAGATTCGCATCCATCCAACCTTCCAAGTATCTCTCCTGAAACCCTTCACACCCCCTACAACAGAGCACCCTGGAGTTGCCATAGATCCACCTCTGGCGAAGATGCTGGACCAGCCATCGGTGTACTCCGAACGTCCGGAAAAATCTGAATTCGCGACTTAGGGGCATCCTAGAAGACCTCGAGGACTGGGAGGGGTACGTAATGTTTGTGGGTCGCCAGACAGGACGTGCTGGACCTGGCACTCTTGGAGGAGTTTCACGCCAACCACCCCGACCGCCCGCAGTTAGGGCATCGAGAGCCGCCCCTGGAGGAGGGGGTAATGTCAGGAAACCACCAGCCATGCCTCCCCTCTGCACTAAGTGCACTTGCAGCGCCTCACCTTCATACTTATCACCTTAACCTGTCTCCGATCTACACCCTTTCTTTATAAGGCCCCGATTCTCACTCACACACCGCCCGATCCACAGTTCATTCTGGCGATCAACCCTGGACTACCCGTGTTTCAGAGTATACTCGTTGCATCTGGTGCATGCTTCTGCCTAGCTTCTGTCTGTTTCCCAAGGCTAATAAACATCCTGTTTGTATTTTGGTTTCTGACTTTTGATCCTAGTGTGACACTAGGCCTTTCACCTTTAAAAACATGAAACGAAAAAATACAAGATAGGACACCCCGAACTGTTAAGCAGATCGAATCCTGTATAAGACACATATAAGACAACATTCCTCTCCCAAAACTTCAGCAACTGGTCTACTCAGCTCCCAGATTTATACGGACAGAAGACATGTTGATACACAGTGGTAAACATGGCCTTGTACTGTTTTTTGAGATGTGTTGCAGCCATGAAATTGATATGTTTTTTGTTTTATTGTGAATAAAATATGAATTTATGAGATATGCAATCACTGCATTCTGTTTTTATTCACATTTTACATAGCGTCCTAACTTTTTTATAATTGGGGTTGTACAACCACAAACTTTTACATCCATAACATTAATGAAGTTAAGTATCATAAAAAAAAAGATCTAATGCTGAACATTACTGTCAAGGCAGTTTCTCTTATAAGAGATAAACACCACATAGCCAGCTCCATGAAAATATAATTTACATGGATTGGAGTGGAAGATCTTCAGCTACAGATCTATAAATTCAATTAATATTTAGTATTTTATTTATTAAAATTAATTTATTTGGAATAGCGCAGGTTATTATAACAGTAAATGAGGACTAAATGTGGAATTGGATGTTCAAAAAGCACATACAAATCTTATGCCCAGGTGTGCACATACTTTTGTCCATTTAGTGTGTATGTATGGTATTATTATTGTTGTTATTATTATTATCATTATTATTATTGTGTAAGTATTGGAATAAAATGCAGCTTAGTTGAATAGATAGAATATAATAAAAATTTTAAATTATGACAAATATTTATTACATATTAAATATTAAAATAATAATAACTTTTTGTTTTCTGTAGATATTTGCAGGAATTGTGTAGAGTTGGGTATTAAACACAGGCAGTTGTGTAGATTTAATGGCGTTACACGTCCGATACACGCTGTAAATCTGATGCTGGCGAATGTAAAGCTCTGACTGAGACTTTAATAATACCACAAGAAATGTAGAGATATTAATCAAAGCTTTACGGTGTGTGAGTATGTATGTGTGTGAGGTTCCTGGCACTGGTTCTCGGTGTAATAAATGATTAGTGTTGGCCAAAGCCACGGCTGTAAATCAGAGTGTGTTTGGATGCGTCTCGTTACCAGATGAGAAGACAAAGCGTGTGATGGATCAGCCGTGTGTGTGTAATAAGAGGTCAAATGTATAGTGTGTGTGTGTGTGTGTGTGTGTGTGTGTGTGTGTGTGTGTGTGTGTGTGTGTGCGTAATAACAGGTCAAATTTATAGTGTGCTTGCGTGTGTAATTAAAAGTCAAATGTATATTGTGTGTGTCTGTCTAATAAGAGGTCAAATGTATAGTGTGTTTGTGTAATAAGACGTGTGTGCGTGTGTGTGTGTGTGTGTGTGTATAGAGGTCATATATATATATATGACCTCTAGGAAAATAAGTATTTGAACACCCTGCTATTTCGCAAGTTCTCCCACTTAGAAATCATGGAGGGGTCTGAAATTGTCATCGTAGGTGCATGTCCACTGTGAGAGACATAATCTAAAAAAAAAGATCCAGAAATCACAATGTATGATTTTTTAACTATTTATTTGTATGATACAGCTGCAAATAAGTATTTGAACACCTGAGAAAGTCAATGTTAACATTTGGTACAGTAGCCTTTCTTTGCAATTACAGAGGTCAAACATTTCCTGTAGTTTTTCACCAGGTTTGCACACACTGCAGGAGGGATTTTGGCCCACTCCTCCACACAGATCTTCTCTAGATCAGTCAGGTTTCTGGCCTGTCGCTGAGAAACACGGAGTTTGAGCTCCCTCCAAAGATTCTCTATTGTGTTTAGGTTTGGAGACTGGCTAGGCCATGCAAGAACCTTGATATGCTTTTTACAGAGCCACTCCTTGGTTATCCTGGCTGTGTGCTTCGGGTCATTGTCATGTTGGAAGACCCAGCCTCGACCCATCTTCAATGCTCTAACTGAGGGAAGGAGGTTGTTCCCCAAAATCTTGCAATACATGGCCCCGGTCATCCTCTCCTTAATACAGTGCAGTCGCCCTGTCCCATGTGCAGAAAACACCCCAAAGATGATGCTACCACCCCATGCTTCACAGTAGGGATGGTGTTCTTGGATGGTACTCATCATTCTTCTTCCTCCAAACACGCTTAGTGGAATTATGACCCAAAAGTTCTATTTTGGTCTCAGCTGACCACATGACTTTCTCCCATGACTCCTCTGGATCATCCAAATGGTCATTGGCAAACTTAAAATGTGCCTGGACATGTGCTGGTTTAAGCAGGGGAACCTTCCATGCCATGCATGATTTCAAACCATGACGTCTTAGTGTATTACCAACAGTAACCTTGGAAACGGTGGTCCCAGCTCTTTTTCAGGTCATTGACCATCTCCTCCCGTGTAATTCTGGGCTGATTTCTCACCTTCCTTAGGATCATTGAGACCCTCATTGAGGTGAGATCTTGCATGGAGCCCCAGTCCGAGGGAGATTGACAGTCATGTTTAGCTTCTTCCATTTTCTAATGATTGCTCCAACAGTGGACCTTTTTTCACCAAGCTGCTTGGCAATATCCCCGAAGCCCTTTCCAGCCTTGTGGAGGTGTACAATTTTGTCTCTAGTGTCTTTGGACAGCTCTTTGGTCTTGGCCATGTTAGTAGTTGGATTCTTACTGATTGTATGGGGTGGACAGGTGTCTTTATGCAGCTAACGACCTCAAACAGGTGCATCTAATTTAGGATAATAAATGTAGTGGAGGTGGACATTTTAAAGGCAGACTAACAGGTCTTTGAGGGTCAGAATTCTAGCTGATAGACAGGTGTTCAAATACTTATTTGCAGCTGTATCATACAAATAAATAGTTTAAAAATCATATATTGTGATTTCTTTCTATGTCTCTCACAGTGGACATGCACCTACGATGACAATTTCAGACCCCTCCATGATTTCTAAGTGGGAGAACTTGCAAAATAGCAGGGTGTTCAAATACTTATTTTCCTCACTGTATATATATATATATATATATATATATATATATATATATATATATATATATATATATATATATATATATATATATAGTGAGTGTGTGTGTGTGGTAAAAGGACACACACTTCACTCCTTACACCTTCTTCAGTTTATACCAACTCACACACATGGGCAATACTGATTGTGTGAGCAAACCCCTCTCTCTCTCTTTCGCTTTCTTCTTTTCCCTCTATTTCTTTCCCTGTCACTCACTCACTCTCTCACACCCCTTCTCTTTGTCTCTTTGCCCCCTCTGTCTCTCTCTCGCTCTCTGTCTCCATCTATTCTTCTCTGCCCCTCCTTTTTCCCCCTCTCCCCCTCTTTCTCTCTCTCCCCCTCTATCTCCCTCTCTCTGGGTTGAGGTGAGATATCAGATCTGAAGTACAGTCTGGAAAATAACAGAAAGTGAGATTTTATATTTGATCTGTTTTTGATGCCAATGTAATAAGTAGCAGCAGAGATAAACAGATGTAGAGCAGGAGCGATGACAGACCAGTGCAGCTACGCTTAGAAACATTCCTTCCTGTATCCGAACCCCGGAGGACATCACTCGCTCTCTCACTCGCTCAGCCCGGGTGCATTCCAACACCACGACTCATCCCGGAATACTGCCACCACATCCACAAAATAACCCTCTGTCTATTTTACTGCTTGTGTCTCAAACATTTTTCTCTCACTTCACCTTTATTATTAAACACACACACACACACACACACACACACACACACACACACACACACACACACACACATTAAAAAGTGTAAGAAAACACCTGCTTATTTCATCTTGGAAAAATTATCTCTGGAAAAAAATCATGCTTATTTGTTGAGATGTATAAAGCAGTTAACTGTAGAGTAGGGTTTTGATCGTGCCTTGGATAACGTCTCTGTCCTCGCTCCTCCGTTTTTAGCCGAACCCCCACAAGGACACAATCTGAGTTTAGCGCATTCCGACGCAACTACTCATCCCAACCAGAGCAATAATGATCTCCGGCCTCAGTCTCTCTCCAATCCTTCTTCCTCATGCACATGCCAGCCAGGCATTTTTATTATTTTTGTAGAAACAAAAAAAAAAACCAACTAATGTGACGTCAACACCTGTAACACATGTAAACATAACTACGCTCTTGACACGTGTAGGAAAATGAGTGTATATGTGTGTCCATCGAATAGGGGAAGAAACAGGTTTTTAAAAGCAAAGGGGAAGCAGTGATAATTTAATATAAACGATAAGGGATGCTTCCGAAACCTAATAAAAAAAAAAAACAATCAGAAATTAGGTCAGCTGTTACGTGAATCCCATTGGCAAGACCTCATAAAGTGGATCTAAGACAGTATGGCAGCTTGCACTGAAGGGGCGTAGACAAAACACAAAAGCACATGCAAATAAAAATCTCATGGGCAAAACTCTAAACCAATAATACAGCAATTATTGACCCCCACCTACTGTGGTTAATTAACAGGTTATGTAAAAATGTATTTATCTCAATTAATAACTATTAATATTACTATTATGATTGGTGAGATGGTTTAGAATCTCTCTCTCTCTCTCTCTCTCTCTCTCTCTCTATATATATATATATATATATATATATATATATATATATATATATATATATATACACATATTATAGTGTGGTTCGGTACATACCTCAGGTATTACTGTTTAAATTTTTTGAAACAATTTTTAAAAAAAAAACCTGCTTGGTTTAAATAAAATATATAAAAATAAAATCTAATAAATCAAATTAATGCATTACCCATGTTTAGTACATTAATTCAATTGAGTCATCAAATAAATTCGCACAAATTAAATTGATAAAATGAAATGAAATTAAATAAATGGAACAATGAAATTAAATAGTTTACATTTGTTACACTACCTATTACCCATTTAGGTAATACACATGTGCATATAAGTGTGTGTGTGTGTGTGTGTGTGTGTGTGTGTGTGTGTGTGTGTGTGTGTGTTTATTACATTTAATATTTAATTTTCTAAAGATATGTTCTACTTAACTGTAATTTCAGAATAAGTTATTATTTCAGAACACTTTAACAAATGTCTACATTTATTTTATTTATAAAAGAATGTATTTCTTCCATCCTTCATTTATTCATACACTCCCTCGATATGCGGAACTGTCAGGAATTTCAGGATGAATTCTTAAACCCGGATATAATACGTCTCTCCAAAAATCCATATCGCTAGACAGATACAAAAACGTTGCTGAGTGGCAGCAATTTCACGCATGCGCAGAACAAATTGTGTTTCAGTTATGAATCGAGTAGCCACAGTGACAATGTACTCAAAGTGCAAGGTGGATATAATAATCGATTCAAATATTTAATCCCAATTAATCGCAAGATTCGTTAATTTGTGATTAATCGCAACTCAATCGCACATTATTACCTGTTCTAAATATACCTTAAAATTAATACTTTTTTTTTTTACTCTAATCAACATGGGCATGGACAGGTATGAATGCTAAACCATACATGAAGACAAAATATCCTTGTAAATGTTTTAAACTAATTATGATTGTAATTAGACAAAAAAAAAACATAAGCCAAACGGAACTTTTGCTATGTTTTTCCACACGGATTGTGTTAATTGCCAGATGTGTGCATCATGGCATATTTTGGTGCTTGTGTAAAAGTGAAAATGTATGAAGATTGTATTAAAAGAATCTATTTGTTCTAATGCTATAAATTTAGGAAAGTATGTATCTTGTATTTTGACAATAAATATATATTGTATTTCTGGATGTACTTTTATTTTGAAAAAGGAGCAGAGCAAAGGAGTGCTCTTGGGTGTGCACAGGAGCACAGTGGATCTAGAAAAATAAAGTTGAAGTAAATTATGAGAAAGAAGAGTCCGTGAATGTCATTAGAGAAATAATCTCGCTTTAATATCTGCACACAACTCCTACACTTACCAGTAAAACAAATGTTTTCTGATTAAAAATTAATTTTCTGCTCATTTATTTTTATATCGTAGTAAATAAAGGATGTTATGAATAAATGTTTCATGTGTTTCTTTTAAATTTATTTATATTTTTTTTATAAACATGGTTAAACAGAAATGCGTGCTGCATTAATTGTGTGCTAATAAAATTTGTTCCATTTAAATAAATTTGCGGTAACACGTTATTAACGTGTTCATTTTGACAGCCCTAATATATATGGAAGGAGTCTCCAGTGGCAGTCAGAGGTTTCTCAGTCACATCACCGTCTGTATTCTTTTGTCTTATTAACTACAGGAGTGAAAATGAAGAGAGAAGAAAGAAAAGCAAAGAGGGAATAAACAGGGAAAAGCAGAATGAAGAGAAAGAGAGGGAGAGAGTGACAGAACAAAGAGAGGGAACAAAGAGAGAATGAAGAGATAAACTGAATCAAGAAAATAAAGAGAGTGTACAAAGATAAGGAATAAAGTGAGAGAGAGGAAAAAAGAGGAACAAAGACAAAATGAAGAAAGGGAACGAAGAGAAAGAATGAATTGAGAAAATAAGGCAAAGGAACAAAAGCGAATGAAGAGAGAGAGAGAGAGAGAGAGAGAGAGAGAGAGAGAGAGAGGACAGGGCATAAAGTAAGAGAACAAAGAGAGACAAGAATAGAGAGAAGAGAATGAGAGACATTAAGAGTTAATAGGGATAATGAGAAAAAGAGAACAGAGAGAGAGAACAAAGAGACAGAATACGTAGAGAGAGATTATAGAAAGGAAAGAGTGTGTATAGCTGATCTAAGGTAACTGACAAAAGGAACTAACACTTGGGAAAGGGCTGCTACAAGAAAATAATCAACTTCTGTGTGGAAACAGGAGCTTCGATTCATCACTTCTCCCCAGTGTTGATTATTTGCCTATAACAGCATGACCCAGTGCTTTATTTCCTTTGTTTAATAGCAGGTGCTTTCAGCTGAAGAGCCGAACCGCTCTGAGCTCAGATCCCTCAGTTCAGAGGTGTCAGTAGGTGTTGAACCATGAAGAGCTCAAAAAACAAGCGCGTGAGATGAACAGCTTGGATAAACATTCCGGATGTAAAAGTCTCCCGCTCGGGCCGAAAGCCGCAGCTGGACTTCATTCTCAGCTCGTGAGTCAGTGAGCGGGATTTAATCGCCGCTTCACACAGTTGGAATGAATGAACGAACGTAAGACGCATTTCCTCATCTGTGAGTATTAGGTATTCCGGATTCGGCCAAAACCAACCGATAGAGCTTCGACTCTGACCCTAAATCTAATTCTCCAGCTATGACGGATGCGTGTTCCTCAGCGCACATTGAGCAAAAGGCTGCACTAAATCTTCCCGGTAAGTGACAGGAGTGTTTTCCTTCTCGCTTCCAAGATAAATGAAATCGCTAATTAATAGCCGAGAGGAGTTCATGTAAATCCACTCAGATCATCGCCTGTTCCAGAAAACAGGGAGCACTGAGCCGCAGGAGGTAGAGATGGAGAGAGAATGGAAATGTGTCCGGCTCCAGGAAACAAACAAACACACACACACACACATACACACACACACACACACTTTAGTTATTACAAACACATTCACCCTTTAGAACAGGTTTGCCCAAAGGTGCTTCTCTGTTTCATTGCTGAGTTTAACCCACAGTCCTCCACTTTCTCGTTCACTCAATCCATACTTTAACACCATATACCTAAAGCCATGCCTCAAAGATACCCACTCAATCCTCACTTTAACACCATATACCTAAAGCCATGCCTCAAAGATACCCACCCAATCCTCACTTTAACACCATATACCTAAAGCCATGCCTCAAAGATACCCACTCAATCCTCACTTTAACACCATATACCTAAAGCCATGCCCCAAAGATACCCACCCAATCCACAATTTAACACCATATACCTAAAGCCATGCCCCAAAGATACCCACCCAATCCACAATTTAACACCATATACCTAAAGCCATGCCACAGAGCCACACCCCCAAAGATACACACTTCAAAGCCATATACCCAAAGCCATGCCCCAAAGTCACTCTGGATAACTGCATCTGCTAAATACCATAAATGACAAAATGCAAATAAATACAGTCATGTCCTCGAAAAGTGATGCTCCAAAGCTGTGCACTGAACGCCATGCCCTAAGCCTACACCTGAAAGACATGCTCCAAATCAAAACACATGCTCAAAGCCATGGAATGCTAAAGTCATACCATGATACGAAATAACCTTGTCACCGGCACAATGTTATACACCCAAAGCCATGCTTCAAAATACACACCAAAACCACGCCCTGAAAAGACACTGCAAAAAAAAGAAAAAAAAAGATGCACAACCAAAAGCCACACCTTCAAAGCCAAACTCCACCCAAAGCCATCTACCCAACACCAAACTTGAACTTGCACACAGTCTCTAAAAGCTACATACAAAATCACTGATGCTCCATTCACTGAATATGCTTATGTAGAGCATCATCAAGTGCCCTCTCACCTCACCTACACCTGTTCATCATGTTGCCCTCAGGAATACATTGCCCTGAACCGTACACTAACACACTTATTGTCAACTTAAAACCTTTAACGGACAAGCATAAAGAAATAGTAATCATCTGTAGTCATGCATGAAGTCTGCTTGTAACCACTGCATACATTAATAAATAAATAAATAAATAATTCGGTCAGGAGTCCGCTGAGAGGCATGAGGTTACCAGAGGTCGCAGTTCGAGGGGTAAAACGTGGAAAATTTGACGACTGGGACAGAGACATTTTAACGAAACCTTGCGAGTTGGAAAGACAATTCGAAAGTGAAGAAAATCTCCCCGGTGGGGCGTGAGGAATTTTTAACCAATTTTATTTGATTCTCTCAGGTTACACAGAAAAAAGGACTTCAACACACACACAAAAATAAATGTAATAGAGGCTAAAATGGAGCTGCTGTTGTGTTCTCCAGAGCTCTGCTCTCCTGTTGGTGAGATTTATTAATAAAAACAGCAAGCACTTAACGGATGGATGTTCTACAGTTACACACTAGAAGTTACCCAGTAAAATATCTGTTCGTCTTACACTTACACAAACACATACGCACACATGTGCATATGTTCCAGACGTTTTATCAAGACAATATTCTGCTTCATGTCAAAGAGACACGGACTATGCACAGCATAACTTCCACAGTCACTGAGCTGAACATAAGAGATTTTCATCATTAACAAAAACCTGCATCCTGAGGTGCTTTATTACTTTTATACCTTAGCTACCTCAGGTCAGGTCTTTTTGTTTATTCTGTAGTTCAAATGCAACTTTTCATGTGACCCAGAAAGTGCAAAAGAAGCAGAAACCCCTATCAGAAAACCTTTACAGCTTTACCTTTGACTGTTACTGGACCCTGGGAAACCCAGTTAGCAGCCCTGTCTTCCTTAGAAAGATATTTTGCTCGTTAGTTGTTTTTTTTTTTTCTTTTTGCATTTACTTTCAGTGTACACTGATTTAATCATGACATATTATTGTAACAACCCCCACCACAATGTCACCAGCACCACAACAGAATGCCGGCATCACCCGAATATTGAACATTACCAGGTTTAGTTACACTTCTTAATCCATGCTTATGCTAACATCCATGCAAAGTATTACTGTTTTCTATGCGTACCAAGCCTGTTCATTGTTTGCTTTCTGTGTGTTCTGACCATTGCAAAGTTTACGTCATGTAAATCTCTTGAATACCTTTTATTTTTGGTTTGTTTGCACGCTGATTGATTTGGTTTAATTTTCCCCTATCTTCCAACACTGACTTTGGATAACCCCTTTTTGTTTGTATTTATTTCTACTTGCAAGTGTTTAATAAATCACAATTAGATTTAGAACAACCTGCTTCCTCAATGTTGTTACATAATACTTTGCCTGAAGGGAATCCAGCAAAGGAAGAACGCCTGGAGTCTCTTGTCGCTTATCAGGGAGAGACGCTAGTGGCGTACCTAGTGCAGCTAAAATTGCAACAGACTGCTAATGCCCACCTCTTGCAAGCGATTCACACTATGCCGGCCAGTCAACCCACGGTGCCTCAATTGGCTTTTCAGAGTAGTTTGATTGTTCCGCAAATTGCTGTCAGGGATTTCTTCGGCAATTGGATTACTTTTGCTATTCAATCAAAGCTCTATGGTGAGGATGCTACTAAATGCACGCTAATGCTATACTTTGCTAACCGGAAAAGCACTAGACTTGGGATCGGCTGTATGGAAAAAAGACCAGTAACGGGGATCATACGCACATTTCACTCAGTCTATGAAATATATTTTAAAGTACAGTAAAACCCTGTTGTACAAGCAACTAATAGTACGAGCAAAGGGAGATACGAGTGACCTTGCTCGCAAAATTTTACCCTATTTCACAAGCAAATTTCGAAGACATGAGCAAACCCACGCTGCCGGTTCCCCGAGGGTAGCATCAGTCACTTAGTTGATGACGTATCACTCGGTCGCTCTTGTTGTACAGTGCAGCAAAAACCTGACTTTTTTAGCGTTATATTTTTATTTCATTAGAAATCTTGAAAAATGTCTCCCAAGAAAATCAGTGATGGTGCTGTGAAAACGAAAGTAAATAGAATTACCAAGGAAACCAAGAAGGTTACAAGGGTTACTACATATCACATAGGTAGGTGTTAAATTATGTTTACATTACGGTAATTTGGTGTATTTGTTTGTTAAAATAGGCTAAAAATACTTTTTATGTGCAGAAATAAGCGATCGAATGAGGTCTCGGAACGGATTAAATCGCTTTTACATTAATTCCTATGGGGAAAATTAGTTAGAACGTACGAGCAAATGGACCTACGAGCAATTTTCAAGAACTAGTTATGCTCGTCCAACGGGGTTTTACTGTACCCTGCGGGGGAAATGGACATTTGGGATAACTATTAGAACTGTGCAAAGGATCAGATTCAGTCACAGAGTACACAATAAAATTTCTGACATTATTTGCTCAGACTAGGTGGAATGAGGTGGCACTACAAGCATTATTTAGGGAGGGACTGTATGCCCGTTTACAGGTGGAGCTGTCCTGCAATGACCCAAAACTCCCCCCCTTACAGTATATCATTATTCGACTTTATAACCTAATGCAAACCCTATCATGGTGTGGATGGAAAAAGAAATGGTGTGGGGGTGATTCTGAAGGAAGAGTACAGTAAAAGTGTAGTGGAGGTGAAGAGAGTTTCTGATAGGGTGATGAACGTGAAGCTGGAAGTTGAAGGGGTGATGATGAATGTCATCAGTGCCTATGCTCCCCAAGTCAGCTATGAGATGGAGGAGAAGGAAAGATTCTGGAGTGAATTAGATGAAGTGGTAGATGGTGTACCTAGGAAAGAATGATTGGTGATTGGGGCAGACTTTAATGGACATGTAGGTGAAAGGAACAGAGGTTATGACGAGGTGATGGGTAGGTATGGCCTTAAGGAGAGGAATGTGGAAGGCAGATGGTGGTGATATTGCTAAAGGGATGGAAATGGCAGTGGTGAATACGTATTTTAAGAAGAAGGATGATCATAGGGTGACCTATAAGAGTGAAGGTGCACACTGGTGGACTATGTTCTATGCAGGAGATGCAGCCTGAAGGAGATTGGAGACTGTAAGGTGTTGGCGGGGAACAGTGTAGCTAGACAGCATCGGATGGTGGTCTGTAGGATGGTTTTGGAGGCGAAAAAAAAGAGGAGGAGAGTGAGGACTGAAAGAAGAATAAGATGGTGAAAACTAAAGGAGGAAGACTGTAGTGTGAGGTGCAGGGAAGAGGTCAGACAGGGGCTCGGTGGTGGTGAAAAGGTGTTGGATGATTGGGTAACTACTGCAGGAGTGATGAGGTTGGCAGCTAGAAAAGTACTTGTGTGACATTTGGAAATAGAAAGGAAGACAAAGAGACGTGGTGGTGGAATGAGGAAGTGCAGGAGAACATAAGGAGAAAGAGGTTGGCAAAACATAAGTGGGATCGACAGAGTGATGAGGAAAGTAGGCAGGAGTACAAGGAGATTCGGCAGCAGGTAAAGAGGGATGTGGCGAAAGCCAAGGAAAAGGCACATGAGGAGCTGTATGAGAGGTTGGACACTAAGGAAGGAGAAAAGGATTTGTACCGATTGGCCAGACAGAGGGACCGAGCTGGGAAGGATGTACTGCAAGTTAGAGCAATAAAGGATGGAGATGGAAATGTGTTGACTAGTGAGGAGAGTGTGTTGAGAAGGTGGAGGGAGTATTTTGAGCAGCTGATGAATGAGGAAAATCAGAGAGAGAGAAGGTTGAATGATGTGGAGATGGTGAAGCAAGTTGTGGATAGGATTAGTAAGGAGGAAGTGAGAGCAGCGATTAAGAGGATGAAGAGTGGAAAGTCGGTTGGACCAGATGACATACCGGTGATGCGTGGAGATGTTTAGGAGAGATGGCAGTGGAGTTTTTAACCAGATTGTTTAACAAGATTCTGGAAGGTGAGAGGATGCCTGAGGAATGGAGAAGGAGTGTGCTGGTACCGATCTTTAAGCATAAGGGAGATGTGCAGTCCTGCAGTAACTACAGGGAAATTAAGTTGATCAGACACACCATGAAGTTATGGAAAAGAGTAGTGGAAGCCAGGCTGAGAGAAAAGGTGACCAACTGTGAGCAACAGTATGGTTTCATGCCGAGAAAGAGCACCACAGATGCCTTATTTGCTTTGAGAATGTTGATGGAGAAGTATAGAGAAGGACAGAAGGAATTGCATTGTGTATTTGTGGATTTAGAGAAAGTGTATGACAGAGTGCCAAGAGAGGAGTTGTGATATTGTATGAGGAAGTCAGGTGTGTCAGAGAAGTATGTGAGGGTGGTGCAGGACATGTATGAGGACAGTGTGACAGCAGTGAAGTGTGCAGTAGGAAAGACAGACTGGTTCAGGGGGAAGGTTGGACTGCATCAAGGATCGGCCCTGAGCCCTTTCCTGTTTGCAGTGGTGATGGACAGGTTGACGGACGAGGTCAGACAGGAGTTTCCCTGGACTATGATATTTGCAGATGATATTGTGATTTGTGGTGAGAGTAGTGAGCAGGTTGAGAAGAGCCTGGAGAGGTGGAGATATGCGCTGGAGAGAAGGGGAATGAAAGTCAGTAGGAGTAAGACCGAGTACATGTGCGTAAATGAGAGGGAGGGCAGTGGAGTGGTGCGATTACAGGGAGATAAGGTGGAGAAGGTGGAGTAGTTCAGGTACCTGGGGCCAACAGTGCAAAGTAATGGAGAGTGTGTTAGAGAAGTGAAGAAAAGAGTGCAGGCAGGGTGGAGTGGGTGGAGAAGAGTGACAGGAGTGATTTGTGTTAGTAGGGTATCTGCAAGTATGAAAGGGAAAGTTTATAGGACTGTGGCGAGACCTGTGATGTTGTATGGATTAGAGACAGTGGCAATGAGTAAAAGACAGGAGGCGGAGCTGGAGGTAGCAGAGCTGAAGATGTTAAGGTTTTCGTTGGGAGTGACGAGGATGGACAGGATTAGAAATTAGTTTATTAGAGGGACAGCCCATGTAGGATGTTTTGGTGACAAGGTGAGGGAGGCGAGATTGAGATGGTTTGGACATGTGCAGAGGAGGGACATGAGTTATATTGGTAGAAGAATGCTGAGGATGGAGCCACCAGGTAGGAGGAAAAGAGGAAGGCCAAGGAGGAGGTTCATGGATGTGGTGAGAGAAGACATGCAGGTAGTTGGTGTGAAAGAGGCAGATGTAGAGGACAGGGTGGTATGGAGACGGATGATCCGCTGTGGCGACCCCTAATGGGAGCAGCCAAAAGAAGAAGAAGAAGATAACCTAATGCAAACCCACAGGAAATTAAGCCAATTTCACCCTCACTGTTACCAGGTCAAACCCACTTTGCCAGCTTATACCAACACACCCAAAATCATGCAAATAGGAAAGGCACGAGCTGCCTCCAACTCCAGTTATGCTTCTACTGTGGACAAGAGGGCCTCCAAGGGTAAGCCTAAAACGCACAGCCTCATGTTACCTGAACAAATAATTAATGCAAATTAAAGCTAAATCAACCCTCATAGACTCAAGGGCTGCCATCGATCCAATTCACCATTAGGTGGTCGATAAACTCAAGAGCCCAACCATCCAATGTATCTCGTCCATAAGAATTACTGCAGTAGATAATCGGCCCATCGGGAATGGCTACGTCACCCACCACACCGTCCCAGTAACACTGAAATTGGGATTTTTTCATGTCAAAGTATGATAATATATGTCATTTCCACCCCTGCTACCCCTGTTATTTTGGGGTTCCCGTGGCTCCAGATCCATAATTTTCCATGATTTCCTGGAACAAGGAGTTAAGTCAATGGTCTCAGGCATTAACATTGTGTGGACACAGCTTTAGCTACTTTGTCGTGTTACATGTGTTAGAAGCCCCAGGTCCACTTTACCAGTCAGTGTTTCCAATGTATACCATGATCTGGATGATGTCTTCAGTACTACCTCCTCATCGACCCTGTGATTGCTCCATAGAACTGTTTCCTAATACTCAACACCAGAACCCAAGGCTATGGAGGAGAATGTGGAGGAGGCACTCACACCTGTATTTACTTGCTCATCCATCTCCACACCACCAGGGGGCACTATGAATACTGGGTAATGGCATATGGTCTCAGTAATGCCCCTGCTGCCCATCAGGCTTTCATGAATAAAGTTTTTCAGCATTTGTTGGACTCGTATGCTATAGTATATATAGATTAAATCCTGGTCTATTCCAAGGCCCTTGACCTTAATATCCAACATGTGTGTACAGTGTTGTGCTGCCTGTAAAAAAAACAATTAGTGGCCCAAGCTATGAAATGTGAATTTCACAAGGAGTCCACAACCTTCCTGGGGTATCAGCCTAAAGGGGTTTGAGATGAACACTCAAAAGGTGAGCACAGTGACATTGTAGCCTTTACCTACAACTATTAAAGAGTTACAAAGATTTATGGGGTTTGCAAACTCCATCTAGAATGCAAAGCACCTCAACCCCTGTCAAGTCAGGTGAGCTCGATTCTTCACCAGGTTTAATTTCACGGTCACTGCCTGTCCTGACACCAAAAACAGCAAGGCAGATGCCTCATAAAGTCGCCATAACCCCACAAACAAAGCTCTCACTCCTGAACCTTTCCTTCCCTCCACCATCATCACAGATCCAGTTCGGTAGGTCATAATGGAGGACATACAACGAGCCCAAGCAATTAAACCCACTCCACCAGAAGCTCCTCCAAACAGACAGTTCCTAGGATCCAGTGTGATAAAATGGCCATGGTCCCATATTGCTGTTGATTTCATCACTGACCTTCCTAGTTCACAGGGGCACATTACTCTAATGGCTGTGGTGGATCGACTCTCAAAAGAATGCAAATTTGTCTCCCCATGGTCATGCAAATGACCAAGTTAATGAGGGAGAACATCTTCAGGAACTATGGTTTACCCAATGATATACTTTCAGACCTGGGCCTTTAATTCATCTGCTTGGAGATCCTTTTGTACAGCTCTGGGGATCAATGTCAGTCTTATATTAGGTTACCATCCACAAGCCAATGGCCAGGCCGAACAAGTTAATCAAGTGTTGGGATGCTTCCTACAAACCTGCAGCTGGAACAGCATCGATGGAATTAGTTCCTTACGTGAGCAGAATATGTCCAGAACTTGTTGACTCATTTATCCACCTATCTTACACTCTTCCAGTGCGTTCTGGGATACCAACCCCCATTGTCCCTGTGGTAACGTCGGATGTCCCAGCAGTGAATGACTGCAGAGCATAGCCAGGAGGTATAAGAACGAGCTCACATGCACTTACAGCGGCTATCTGTACCAAGAAATGCAGGCAAACCGTCGAAGGTCAACGGTGACATACCGTTTGCAACTCTCCAACCATTACCGAGTCTCAACATTATTCACTGTCTCTCTGCTCAAGCCTACTCACTCCATGCTGGTTACCAACCAAACATGAACCCCCTCCAACCTTAGAGATCGATGGGGTACATTGTACGGTTCATTCTAGATTCCCGCCGAAAATGGAGACAACCCCAATATCTGGTGGTCTGGATGGGTTGCAGACCAGAAGAACAATTTTGGGTCAATGCCAACAACATCCTGGACCCGTCTCTCATGGAGGAATTTCACAGTACACACCCCAATTGACCAGCACCCAAACCTCGGGGGGACCCCGTGACAGACGAACCCCTAAAGGGGTTCTTAGAGGGGGGATTCTGTAACAACCCCCACTGCAATGTCACCGCCACCACAGCAGAGGGCAGCATCGTCCGAATATTGAAGAGTTTCAGGTTTAGTTACATTTCCTCTGTTCGTTGTTTGCTTTTTATGTGATCTGACCATTGCCACGTTTATCCATTTACGCCTCTTGCCTGCCATTTAATTTCGGTTTGTTTGTGCGCTGAACGATTTATGACTATTCTCGCCTTTCTTCTAACTCTGACTTTGGATTACCAATTTTTGTTAGTATTTATTTCTATTGCAAGTGTTTAATAAACTACGAATGGATTCCGAAAAACCTGCTTCCTCAATGTTGTTACAATTATTTTACCACGCTCCAAATTTTCCTTTTGTTCTGTACAACACATTTCTCGAATAATAATAAGTGTGTAAAATATAAAAATCAATAATTTGCAATAATTTGGTAAAGATTTGATTTTACTTTTACTCAAAATGTTGCGTTTTTTTGTGAGAAATTCCAGAAGTCTAGAATTCATTTTACACCAGAATAACTTTTCCGGGTTCCTGCTTACACAAATTCCCCTGTAGCTATATTGGGGTTAAATTTGTCTCCATTTTTACAGACTGGTGTTATTAGGCAATCATTCCAGATGTCAGGGATGTGGCCTCATTCAGAACTATATATAATCATTTTATCTTTTTATCATTTCATTTAATATTCGATTAGATCCAGACACTGTTGAGTTTTCTGCTTTTAGTTTTGTCAGTGAGGTTTTTTTTTTCAGTTATGGGTGAGTCTAAAAGTTTTGGTAGTCTTTTACTGTCAGTTGTAATTGTTCCGGTCATTTATTCATTTGATGTTATTGGACATGATTTTCCCATATTTTACTATGATGGATTGATTATTCTTAGTGATAAGTTTTTGTTTTCTGGTTGTTCCAGTCATCCCAGAATTTTTTTTTATTGATTGATTTTTCAATTATTTCTTAGTAGTTTTTCTGTATATTTTGGGTTCCATGTGTGTTCTATCTATTTTTTTAAATATAATTGATATCTTTCACAGCTAGATTACTCTCTCATACACACATTCTCTCATTTTCTCTCTTGCTTTCTTTCACTCTCTCTTTTTCTATTAATCATGTCGTAAATTTTACAGGTTTTTTACCTGTGAATTTACTGTGTGAATGAGTTTTTACTATAGGAACAATAACGTATCAGAAAGATTAATTCCTTAGAATACATTTTCTGTGTTTATTACCTGAGTCTCATCTGCTTAAGTTTTGAAGGAAACTCAGCGGCAGTGGTGTTATATCTCCTCGTTCGGGACATAAAACCAGCAGCAGAAATCGTTAAAGCCCATACTCCATCCGACCCACTGAGGCCCAAACCGAGATCAGCAGCATTTTGGGTGAAATGATTAGAACATTAGAACTCCAAGCGCCAAACATCTGATCGTTGTAAAGAGGAACACTGTTCATGTTTCCGATTCCTTGCTGAAGCGGGCGATAAAATAAAAACGACGTAACAGGATGTAAGCGCAGCTAACGTTCACAGTGTACATGACCTGAACCGATCTGTGTTTCCTGTCAGGGAGCGCTCATGGCTCTGAAGCAACTGTTTAGCACAGGCTCTTTAAATTCCTTAAACAAAACACAAAAGTATTCTGCGTGTGTGTGTGTGTGTGTGTGTGTAAGAGAAAGAGAGAAAGATGGAGAACGAGGATATTTAAGAAGCTGCTGTCGAGCACTGAGTTTCTGAATCATTAGGATTTCGAGGAATTTGATACACTGGTTCCAAGCTCAGCTCAGCGTGTGGGTAAACCTTCAGATGGTGTTCACGTAGATGTTTGACAATCTGGCGTGGACTCGCGTGTTTGCGGGTTTCAGATTCCTGCTACTGCTGCTATTGTGGTCTTGAGTACGACAGTCTGCCTCATGGATAATTCAAAACATGTCGTTTGGGCCAAAAAATAAATCCAAAGTCAAAAAGTTTTGGTATGGCTATTTGTATTGAACCACAAAATACAAATGCCACCAGAATCATATACTCAAAAGTGATGCTACAAATCCCTGTTATTAAGTGCAATGCCCCGAAGACACATCAAAAGCCACCGCGCCACCCAAAAAAAAATAAAAATAAAAAGATTACATACCTAGAGCCATGGCCACTAAACCAACACCTCTAAAATCTCATTTCAATTCCATATACTCAAAGCAATCCTCCAAAGCCACACCTTCAAAAAAGCTAACTCAATCCACACTGTAACACCATATACCCAAAGCCACACCCCCAAATATACACACCCAAATCATACTTCAAAAACATAATACCTAAAGCCATGCACGAAAAGCCACACACTTAAGTCACAGCTTAACACCATATACCTTAAGCCAAAAGTTAATATTAATTATTATTAGCACCTTTACAAAACATAAAAATTATAGAACAAAAATTTGTAATATAAGTAAATTATGTATGTTTATCCCTTATGAGCAAGCCTGGGGTGACAAATATATATATATATATATATATATATATATAGATGGCATAAGGAAAAAGCCTTGAGAGGAATCAGACTCAAAAGTTGAAACCCATCCTCATTGGGCAATATCAAGAGTGTGATAATAAATCCAATACTACCATGAACCCTGGAGTGTGTGATTATAAGTAATGTCCTTTCTATGTATGGAATTATTTAAAGAGTATATGTATTTAACCGAGTTGCATTCTACATATACATGCTAGCAAAGCTTTTTTCTCAGAGGATCTGTTGAAAGGGTGAGCAGAGAATCAAAACCCCCGGATTTGTAATCACTGTATTAATAGAAACCAGTCGATGAAGCATTGTTTTATTATCTGACGTCTCCGAGTGATCCATGATAAGCTCCGATCTCTTCCAGACAGTGATACTGCTTACATTAGCTATGCCCTTGTAATCCCCATTACCAGGGAGGAATTCACAAGATGGCTGCCAAGCGCAACTCAAAACACATGGGTACAACAGGAAGAGCTCATAAATAAAAGAGAAGAGGGAAAAAAATCCAATATTTTGTCTTTGTCTCGTTCCAAACAGCTACACTAGTGGAGGAGCGAGTTAGTGGCCTTTCATTCAGCCTGTTCAGTGTTTTTTATTTGAATAAAGCATGAGGCCTGAAATGGTCTGTAGGACTCTTTAAAAGAAAGGAATGAGACGCTTACTGAAATCTGATTAAAGACACTTTTAACGAGAATGGTTTAGCAGGAAAAAAAGTGAATTATTCCCAAGCTTTAAAGACAGATGTTGTTTGGCTGTTGACTCTCGCTAGCGAGTGAATTCCTTTATGGGGAAACATCACAAAAAGACCCCAGCAAAAGTACAGAAGTTGGGCGTTCTCGAGTCGTACCAAACAAAACCACGGATTTAGGAGCAACAAACGAAAACATTTATCTTCATTACTGTCATAGCTTGCAACCAGTTGTCCTTTGAAAACGTCACGTTTTGACGGATCCACAGCCAAAGACCACAATTTCACTTTTACTACCAGCTCAAAAAAAATCCTCTGATTAGAATAGAAAATGTTGCTCTTAAAGAATGGGGGTCTTCAAGAGCTGGCATAAACTCAGAGAACCCACCAGAGAACATCTTGTTGGTGAAAGAAACAAGTACTGTAAGATGAGCTTTATTCATTCAATTGCTCCATTGTTTACTCATCCATCTTCTGCTTTCTGTTTTATCCTGTTCAGTAATGCATTGGGTCTGAGGCTTATCCCAGGATAAGGAAAGCAAAATGTGAACAATTCAATTCAATTCAATTCATTTTTATTTGTATAGCGCTTTTAACAATGAACATTGTCTTAAAGCAGCTTTACACAGATAATGTGGTGATAAAAAAGAACTAGATGTTCTTTATAAGTGTAAGTTTGTCCCTGATGAGCGAGCCGGTGGCGACTGTGGAAAGGAAAAACTCCCTGAGATGGCATAAGGAAGAAACCTTGAGTGGAACCAGACTCAAGAGGGAACCCATCCTCATCTGGGTTGCACTGAATGTTCATTTATTACAGATAAACAATGTTGCGGGGTACAGTGATAGTGATCAGAAGCAATCTGTAGTCCTGAGTCAATGTAGCAGACTGTTGACATTAACTTCAGTCCAAATCCGTCCTCAAAGCTCCTGTTCTTACTCTGTAATTTCATGGAAACCCAGGGCACCCCATATCATACTCATTGGGGCATTATGTCAAGTCAAGTTTATTTCTATAGCGCTTTTCAAACAGATATTGTCTCAAAGCAGCTTTACAGAATTTAACAGTTAAGGTGAATGATGTGTATTTATCCCTAATAAGCAGCCATGGTGACTGTGGCAAGGAAAAACTCTCTTAGATGTTATGAGGAAGAAACTTTGAGAGGAACCAGACTCAAAAGGGGAACCCATCCTCATTTGGGTGACATCAAGAGTGTGTTTATAAATCTTTAAACAATACAGAACACTGGAGAATGAGAACTAACATGAGCACTGGAATGTAAGATTATGAGTAATGATCTTTCTACAGTCTTTTACAGTCATTTGTGGTTATAAAACTAGGAGCTACTGAGCAACTCATAAAATAGCTCAACATTTGCAATCATCATAGATCCAACACCAGATTTTCCATGCCAGAGCCTTTAAACAATCAAAGATTTCCAATGTCAAAACTCTAATTGGCACTGGTACGTCTCTAGATGGTTCGGGATGTTTGCGGGCTCGGCATCTACTTCTTTAAAGGTCCACAATCTCAGGATGCCTCGGGATGGGTAGAGAAAGAGCAGCAGTGGAGAGGAATTAGCATAGCTGCTGTTCATGATATTAACAGCACATGTTGATAATGTGCATGTGATCAGATGTTCTGGAGCAAAAGGTTATGATGTGATGTGTGTTATGTGTAGGCTTTGCTAAAAAGATACGTTTTTAATCTGCACTTAAACCGTGAGAGTGTGTCTAAGCCCCAAACACTGTCAGGAAGACTGTTCCAAAGTTTAGAGTTGAGAATGCCCTACTGCAGGGGTGTCAAAGTCAAATTCACAGTGGGCCAAAATTAAAAACTGGGACGAAGACGCGGGCCAAACTTAATATTTATTGAAAAAATTGCTGCAATTGTGCATGTTTTCCATTCTCTGTAGATGTGTAATGTTGAACCTTTTCATATGGAAACAAACTTTAGTTTTGCATAAACATTAAATCTGAAACAACCAAAGTTTAATATTATAAACACATGAGAAATTTAATTTAAAATAAAACACAAATCAGTGGTATTTCTTTCTTATTATGTCTCTCTCTATCTATAGACTTTCGAATTCCTTTATAATGTAAATCTTTTTTCACAGGGCAACAACAAAACCAAAAATAATAAGAATTTCCTTCAATTAAAAAAAGCAATCTTTCAACCATTAAAAGTCCATGCCTTGGAGTAAGAAAAGTGCATAAAGACAACATTCATTCATTGGTTGAAGACAAATACCTGCATCTCTTTTCAGATGCAAGTGCATCATGTCTGGGTTTAGGCTCTGGGCTGAGGAAATCCTAAGGATTGAGTGTAGGTGATCATCAGTGAGACTCCTAAATGGTGTTTTGTTCATCTTCATTAAAGAGAGCAGTTGCTCACAAAGATATGTGCTGCCGAACATAGATAGCGTTTGAGCAGCTTGGGCATGGAGTTGGGGTAGTGTGTCGAGGAGGAAACATGGAAAGTGTGCAGCACACACAGGGTCATACTTTGACTTGAGCATGTCTCTACACTGGAGTTCAGTAAGCTCCATTTGGAGGTTGGTTTATGCGCTTTCCACGTCAACCACAAAAGGGTTACTGAGCAGTTCAAATCTGCATTTCTGGGCTTCAAAGTCGGTAAATCTCCAGGTAAATTCCGCGCTAAATAGACAGAGTTTTTCAGCGGTCTCGACTGACGCGCCAAGCACTAACAAAGCATTCTGGGATTTGGCCCGCGGGCCTGAGTTTGACACCCCTGCTCTACTGCCTTTAGTGGACTTTGCAATTCTAGGAACTACTAGAAGTCCAGAGTTTTGAGATCTCAGGGAGCATGACGGATTGTAGCGTGTTAGAAGACTGGAAAGATAATTGAGAGCTAAACCACTTAGTGTTTTGTAAGTAAGAAGCAGTAGTTTGTAGTCGATTCGAAACTTAACAGGCAGCCAGTGTAAGGATGATAAGATTGGGATTATATGGTGATATTTTCTTGTTTAATAATGATGCAGGACCAGAGGTGGAAAGTAACGGAGTACAAATACTTCATTACTGTACTTAAGTAGATTTTTCTGGTATCAGTACTTTACTCCACTATTAATTTTTCAGACAACTTTTACTTTTAATCATTCAATTTTTACACAAATATCTGTACTTTTTACTTCTTACCTTTTCAAAACAGACTTATTACTTTAGTTTTAATCCATTGATTTGGTGAAATATAATTTTTTTATTTTCACTGCGCGCCGATTTCAGCCGAACAACCGATTTACTGTTACTGCGCGTTTTTTTTAATCCACTGGTGTATAAAGTACGGACTCTCACTTACCACAGAAGGCAGTAAGAAGTTTGTGGTTAATGTGGATGAGACAGAGGAGTCAGTGATGTAACATGACTGAGAACAGACACATTCCTGATCATCATCATCTTTTCTCTGCTTGTGTTCTATATGTGGATCTTCAGCCTGGATACATTCATTAGGTAACATAATTTTAATTAGTTTTGTATTAATATATATATATATATATATATATATATATATATATATATATATATATATATATATATATATATATATATATTTGGCTGTCAAAATTTTAATTATTTTAAACGGCACGAAATTTTATCCTTTCTTTACTTAGATATAAAATAAATAAATTAACTCCAGATAAAAATATTTTCAATCAGTAAACTTTTGTTTTATTTCTGAGTCTCAAATCTAACACCAAATCTGCCATGTTTTACACAATTTACCCTCTGGGTGGCGTTTTGTGGGTTTTTCCCTCATAATGGCGACACAAACTTAAATTACTGTCTTTATTGATCGTACAGATAAAACAATACATCATTTAAATCTGTAAAATGTCTATAATTTTCTATATAAAAGCTTCCTGACTTGACTTGAAGAGGTGCGTTTTCTCCGGTATCACCTCATTAACTGTCCGTGTGGAAATATAGCAAAAGCTCTAAATGATGTCCACACGTCTCTACACTGATATAGCCTTTATATTTAATCACTGTACATATGCTTACATACATATCACATGCTGTAAATATGATACATGTTTAACACCTCCAAGCTGCCAGTTTTGGGCACCTGAGCAAGCCCTTAACTCACTACTGCTCATTTAGTAAATGAGATCATTAAGATTTGCTCGGGATAAACACTTCCAACAGGAAGTGGCTATATCTCGCTATCATTGTCTCTCTATTTTCTCTATCTAATTGTCTCTGTGTCTCTTTTAGTAAATGTCTCTGTCTCACTGTATATGTTTCTCTCTTGCTGTCTCTCTGTTTGTTTCTCACTCTTTCTAAAGCTGTGTCTGTGTCTCTTTGTCTTTGTCTCTGCTTTCCTGCTTATTTACATGTCTAACAAAGTTTTGAGTTTTGAAAGTAATGCCATTAGTGATCTATGATTAAAGACTTTCCTGGTTCGATTCTTACCTCTAGTTTCATATTGAACATTATAAGAAGTTTTTAAAAACAGAACAAAAAAAGGTCATTAAAATTGGTTGCTGGTAAATCATAGTATATCAGTGGTGCAGGTGTTGGAGATGTGGTTCTTGTACCTGAGTCACTTCTCATAGACTTCGAGTAACTAAGAGAATGTACAGGAAGGAGAAGTTTTGACCCTCTACCATCATGATCTAAGAGAAAACAGTGGTCTCTTAACTATAGAAAAACCAAGAGTCCAATAAGCAAAGCCTTGTTTGCCACCCCTCTGGTATTGTAGTGGTTAGTAATGCGGCCTCTGCTATTTGACTCACTTGGTTCAATTCCTACCCCTTAGCTTCCTTTAACTTGTCTAAAAAGTTTAATAAAAGAACCAAAAAAGGTCCTAAAAATCCGGTTCTTGCAGGAGATCCTGTGGCTCAGTTGGAAGAGCTTTGCCTCTGAGTTGAGAGGTTGCGGTTCAAACCCCGGCCAGGGCTTAAAGTTAAGAGTGTGGAAGGTTCCGGTGACCATAGTGAGGAAGGTGTCAGAAATGGCTGCGTGGAAGGTCAGATGTGGACGGTTTCAGAGGGTGTATCCTGAACCGGGGGGGCAATATTCAGGCGTCTGCCCCCCTGGCATCTGAGAAGCTGAAAACAGGGGGTTATGAAGCAAAAACGTCCAAAAAAAAGTATGAATTTAGGCTCCTGGCAGAAATTTATTTCCTCCTCCCACCTAAAGGCAAAACTATCACCTTCAATATTATTTATATATATTTTTTTTCTGAGGCTGTAACCCAGCAGGTCTTCACAGGCTTTGTTCACAGTCACCCACTCCATTGCTCACCACACACTAATTTCCACACAACTTACCCAGTGTGGGGACAAGCCAGATTTGAACCATCAACCGCTTAGCTCAGAGGCAAGGCTTTTACCACAAAGCCATCAAGTCCCCATGACTCAACTTCTTTTTTTGGTGGGTTTATCCTTCGTTTCATGCTTCAAAGCAAGAAATTCAGACCAGAAAGTAACACAGAAAGCAGGATTCGAACCCTGAACCCCACCAACAGCAAAATACCACTCTTAACCCACTGAACCATCAGGAAGAACAGGCTATGCCAATTGTAAGAGCAGGTCTATCTTTTCTTTCAAACCATCAACACAAGAATATAATGCTAAAGACAGACTTAGGAAGCTAAACCATATCGTGACTAGCAGGGACAACGCAGGATTTGAACCCTGATTCACGCCATCAGCGAGGCACCAGCATCAACCCACTGAACCATCAGGAAGGACAAGCTGGAAAGCTTGTTTAGAGCAGGTCTATCTTTCTTTTTTACCTATCAAAACAAGAATATGAAGATGAAGGATTTAGGAATTTAACCTACCTCATGACTAGCAGACAGAAAGCCAGGTTTGAACCCTGACCGCCAACATTAGCAAAGTACCAGCCTTAACCCACTAAGCCATCAGGAAAAAACAGGATGGGGAGCTTGATTAGAGCAGGTCTATCTTTCTTTTCAAACCATCAACACAAGAATTTAACGCTAGAGAAAGATGTAGGAAGCGAATACAGATGTAAGTAGCACAAGTTGAACCCATTGTAAATAGCAGGAAAATAGCAAGATTCGAACCATGAGCCCCACCACCGAGACACCAACCGTAACCCATTGAACCATTGGTGAGGACAGGCTTGGAAGCTTATTTAGAGCAGGTCTATCTTTCTTTCCAACCCATTAAAAACAAAAATATATCGCTAAAGAAAGATGTAGGAAGTGAATCCTGATCGTGACTGGCAGGAAGCAGGATTCGAACCCTGAACCCCACCAAAAGCAAGAAACCTGATTTAACCCACTGAACCATCAGGAAAGACAGGCCAGGAAGGTTGTTTAGAGCAGGTCTATCTACCTTTAAACCATCAACACAAGAATATAAAGCTAAAGAAAGATTTAGGAAGCAGGAACAAAACCTACATCACAACTAGCAGGCAGAAAGCAGGATTCAAACCCTGAGCCTCACCATCAGCGAGGAGCCAGCCTCAACCCACTGAACCATGGAAGAGATCAGACTGGGAAGCATGTTTAGATGAGGCACAAGCCCTAAACCACTGAGCGACCACTGCTGAAAAGCATGTGTGCTTTTTGGAGATTTCATACTTTGTTTCATGCCAGCACAGTAAGAAAGAAGGCATGTAGGACTGGCTTTGAAACCTTATCACCAGCGTGGACTATATTAAGGACCATGTTCAGGCACAAGCCTTAACCCACTGAGCTACCACAGAAGTGTCTTTTTTGGTGGAGTTATCTTTCATTAAAGACCAGGAAATCAAGAAATTAATCCAACACAGAAAGGACAGAATTGAAATGTTTTCAGAGTGGACAAGAAGTTTTATTTACCAACACAGCAACCAGCTCAACCAGGAATCAAATTCTCAAACTCATCCTCATGTGGACCCTGACATTAATCCACTAGGCTATCACATCCATCTATCCATCTATCCATCTATCTATCTATCTATCTATCTATCTATCTATCTATCTATCTATCTATCTATCTATCTATCATGATGTGAGGTCCAGTTAACAGCTAAAACAGGTAGAAGTAATAACTACTTTTTACTTAAGTACATGTCAGAGCCAAAACTTCTTTACTTTCACTTAAGTAAAAAAGTATAATCAATACTTCAACTTGTACCCTATTATTTTAAAACATGAGTATCTGTACTTCTACTTAAGTAAAGGATGTGTGTACTTTTGCCACCACTGTGCAGGACATCCACCTAGTAATGCATTACAGTAGTCTATTCTAGAGGTCATGATCGCATGGACGAGCTTCTCTGCATCAGATCTAAATAACATGTTTCTTAGCTTAGCAATATTTTTAAGGTGAAAGAAGGCTATTTTTGTAATATGGTTGATATGATTTTTAAAAGACAAGTTGCTGTCCAAATTAAATCCCAGGTCTTTTACCGTTGAACATCCATCTAAATGCAGGTTGAAATGCTGGAGCTTCTGTGTACTGGTTTTTGGGCCGATGAGCAAAATCTCCATCTTATCAGAATTTAATAATACAAAGTTATGAGTCATTCAGTCTTTTAATTCTTTAACACACTCAGTTATCATAGTAGAGTCAATTGAGCTATATCGTCTGGTCTTGATGAGATATTTAGCTGGGTATCATCAGTGTAACAGTAGAAGCTAATCCCATGCTTTCTAATAATATTTCCTAAGGGAAGCATGTATATTGTGAAAAGCAAAACTGCAAAAACTGAACCTTGTGGCATGCCATAATTCACTTGCATTAACCTGGATAGCTCTCCATTTAAGTGTACAAAATGGTAACGATCAGACAGGTAGGATTTAAACCAGCTTTATGCCTGTCCCTGAATGCCGATGTAATTTTGTAAGCGATCTGAGAGAAGATCATGATCTATAATGTTGAATGCAGCACTAAGATCTAGTAAAACTAACAGAGAGATGGTCTGGCCTTGGTCTGAAGATAAAAGCAGATCATTAGTGATTTTAACTGGAGTAATTTCTGTGCTGTGATGGGGCGTAAAACCTGACTGAAACTTTTGCACATGATGCCCCTATATGCGCATGAAAATTATGCGCATATAGGGCCAACTTAATGTCACAAATTCACCCACAGGCATGTTTTTTTTATGTTAGGAAAAGCAAAAACCTGGAGGGACCCATGTGGACACAAATTCCAAATCTTGAAGCTATACTTCCATGTTTCTCCAGAGAAGCTTTACCTTCCTAGTAAATAAAGCAGTTCTGTAATTCCAACATCAATTCAGATCATTGTTGTTGGCTTATAATATTTCTGGGGTAGGTATATGATGATTTAATAGTTTCTGGGGACTTGAATTGTTACCTTTACCTGCCACTTGGTTGATAAAAAGCCAAGCCCTTTAACTGTTTAAAATGTACTTTACAATAGGCAAAATTTAGCAGATGTTTTTAGGCAATATCCCCTCTATTCTGCAAAAACAACAACACTGTGTACGACTCCACACACACCTCACACACACTGTTCACCCTCCTGCCATCAGGAAAGAGGTACTGAAGCATTCAGGCCTCACAACCAGACAAGAACTAAACTGAAACTCTCACACACTTAACTTTGTGTTCTTGAATTGTTACACACTTGAACTCTGAGACACACTCAATACTAATTTTAGTTCATAAACATACATGTCTATAGCACCACCTATACTATAACTGTTCACATGCTGTTGTTGCTGTCTTGCTCAAAATTTTGTGTATATTTTTACAAGTACACTCTTGTTTACATTTTATTTTCTTCTTTTTTTGCGCATTGTACTGTATAACACATTATACAGGAGGTATGCTGGCTTTTTTTGCATCTGTTTTGTCTTGTATTGTCTGTTTGCACTGACTTTTGTCTTGCACTGTTTGTACTAGGTTGCACACAATGCACTTTATGTGGTCCTTAGCTCTGTGTTCTGTATGTAGCTCTATGTTGTGTGATGTAGCTCTTTGTTATTTATGTAGCACCAGGGTTCTGTAGAAACGTCTCATTTCACTGTGTACTGCGTCAGTTATATTTGTCTGAAATGACAATAATACCTTTTTGACTTAACTTGCCTTGATATCCAGAGCCTGTATCAAAGGCACATTTTATGCAAAATTTATAGTTCAGGGACTAAAGATTTGGGCAGTCAGATATAGTTTATTCTAGTGCCTCAATTCAGGACATTAGTCTTTATGCAGGAGTCTTGATGCAGGACTTTCCTGTTCCTTAAGCAGTCATACCTTGGGCTACTGATCTGAAAGGACATAATTTAAATCCTAGCAGCAACAAACACCACTGGTGGCCCTTTATCAAGACTCTTAGATTTCAAGTTGTATCCTGTCTCAAGTGTAAGTCACTTTGGGTCAAAGCATTACCAAATAGAAGAGATAAAGATGGTGGGTCAAATCAAGCAGTGGAGATGGTGGTGCAGAGCAAAGTGAGAAAAATTCCTTTAATTAGGTGGCCACTGGTCAGTGTTTGACTTTGTAGTTTTACACCTGATTCAGTAGCTACAGGAAACCAATGGAGATAACACAACAAGGAGACGGGGAGAAATTGTGGAGTTTGTACCTGACATACAGCTGCGTTATAGATTGGTTGCAAGAGTTGAATGGTGCCCAGAGGAAACCTTCCAGGAGCAAGATGCAGTATATGGTCTGGAGATGGCCAGGGACGAAGCACTTCTTGTTTGGCCTCTGTGTAGAGACATGGACGAATTGGATTTCCCAAGATGTTGTGAAGATGATAGCAATACAGGACCCACAGGGTTTTCCAGGACCCCCAGGGTTTCATGCAGTGTCATGTGTATGTATATTAGAGTGATTCAGGGGTGTTACAAGCCAATGTAAGTGATAAATGAATTCATTATTTCATTCCATGAAGGGAATTATTGTCTGTACAATCATTCCAAAGAGATTTGGTCATGTAGCACTAATTATACCTGAAGACCTGAACAGAAGCAGTGGATCTTTAACTATTTCTCTTGTCAGATTCTTTACTCCTTTTAATTTATTCACTTTTTTGGATACTGAGGCACAATACTAAAACCTAAAAATGTTATCACTTACATTTTCATTTTACATTCAAACCTTAACAATTATAGAATCTCCATTTCAAACTTGCTACCACAATATTACAGTATAATTGCAGATTAGCATAAAATTTCTGTCAATTGTAAACCATGTTAGCATGTTTCATCAACCTTTTAACCGCACAACCTTTAACCGAGAGAGAAAAAGAAAACAAACTGCTGCAAGTTTTTTATTTAGCAAACGCATGTGTAACCCCGAAAGGAAAGTCACCACCTTTTTAAAAAATTGGCCTAAAATATAGACTGTGCCAGAAAATTTTAGCAGAAGCCGAATAATGACCTCCTTCTTTGCTTTGCTAATGTCACCTTTAATTTCACGCATGAGCTCGTCTCTCTTTTCCCAACACTTTCTGCAGCAGAGTAGCAAGCGAGACTCGGGCCAGGTGTTTAAGTGAACATACATTTTTTGGATGGGCAATTTCCCGCATTACTGTAATCAATAAGTTAATAACGAACAAGGTTGAGATGTTTGCCCTGTTCCCAAATAACCCCAATCACAGGCTGCCCTTCAATTGAGGCCAATTAGAGAAATTTGCGTAACCTGAGACAGATGGTGCGAGAGCTTAGCGTCCTCTGTCTGGTTTCAGCAACACGACATGTTTCCTTTTCCTTCATTCTCCGGATTCACCGGCTGGGTAAAAGTTTCCCCAAAAGCAAAGCCAAGAAAAACCTCTCCAAATGCTTGTTTTCTGCAGCTGGAAAGTGATGGCATTAAAGGTTCTTTCATTTAAAATTTTTTTTAAATTTTTTATTCCTGTGCAATCTTTAAATACATTATGGAAATGAACAGTAGGACAGAACACTCCAGTGGTAACTCGATTCGCACTGACTTTACATAGAAATACCACTGATGGGTCAAGGCGAAGGCCATCTGCCACCCTAGCACTGGTATCCCAATGTATAAAAAATATACAGCAGTGGTGCTTCAATGTGATGACTCAAAAAATACAATATACCCGTAAATAAAGGCAAGAAATCTTGTACTCTATTAAAGCGTAATCTGAATAAATGACTCTATGAACTGCTTAGTTTTAGTGAAACAAACATATTCAATGCAACCAGCCTGATCACTGATCACAAACAAATGACTCGATCCGGCTCTTTTTATGGTTCGAAGGATTTGTATAAATATACATGTAATAAATGTAGAATGTAGTATTATAGTTAATTTTGACAATATATTCGCTTGTATTAATGACTAATAGCTTAACTCTTAATGCTTAACTTTTTTTAAAAGAATGTTGTTCAGTAGCTTGCGTCTTCAGGATTGTCAGAATTGTGTGAATTGAAGTGACGTCACATGACGACAACGCATTGGGCGGTGTCCATCGATATGGTGATTTAATTGTTTGTGTTTTTGATCAAGTTAATCAGTACTTGATACATTGAGGGTTAGTATCTATATATAAGTCAATATCAATCAATCAATATCAATATTTATAAAATTTTATAGACCATATCTAAATCCATATCTATCTAGACCAATCTAAAAATGTGCACACCAGTGTGTATGCTGTATATATCAATATATCATTCTTAAATCCACAAGAACATTGCAAGAATTCTTGCTTTAGTGTAGCCACCGCTCACATTTCTCATGCAACCATTTGGCCACCCCATAAATAATTTTCTAGATCCGACTCTGTGTCAATATTTTGTGGTCTTTAGAGGTCATTATTTTGTCTTGTGTCTTCCAGAAAAGTCTCTTACAAGCGCAATAAATTTAAACAATCCCAAAGAAGCTTGAGCAAATAATATCCTAAACTTGCTGACTCATTTACATTCATTGCATGCCAGACTCCCTTATTATAGAGTGACTTACAGCTGAACAATTGAGGGGTTAGTGGCGTTGTTTAAGGGTCAAGCAGTGGCAGCTTCTACTCAGAAGTCCAGCATCTTAACCATTGAGCTACCTGTTCTGGCATGGGATCATGTTATTAAATCATCTGGTGGCTGTGTTTGCTTTTATATCAAGTGACATCTATCTGCCATACAGTACAAGTGAACACACTGATTATAAGTTGAATGAGGAGGAACAAAAAGCTTTGTGGTGCCGTTACAGGAAAATAATTAGTGACACAGTGGTACGATGAAGTGGAAGCACCATTCCCACACCCACGTTTATTATTTTCCTAGAACAGAACGTTGGAATGCCGTACTACTCTATTTATCTGTTAATAGCTACATTTTATGTTGTAGGACATCCATGATACGAGTTCACTCCTACAGTAGGTAGTTATCAGATCTAAAAACCCTTCCTTATCTTATATTTTCTCTCCATGCCAAGAAGGTGAAAAATAAAGCAAAAATAAAATGGCGCTATGGTAGCTGGAGTCACGTCTTCCGCAAAGAAACGCTGA